>NC_091193.1:5204691-5279691 GCF_040958095.1 Procambarus clarkii | reverse complement strand
AAGGCAGTGCAGGAGTCAACCACAGTGATACAGGAAACGTTGACGTCGGAAAAACAGTTGACAAAGTGAATACAATGTTACATAAAGTTCAGACGTAAAGATGCTAGTCTCGGGAGGCAGGGGGCATATATGGGTTTGGTCAGGAAAGACAAAGGAGTAGCCTACACCCTCGGCAGTCTTAGACCCATCTGTGAAGATGGTAATGGAACGGGAGTGTGAAAAACTATGTTCAAGGAAAAGGCGTTTAATAGCCGGAGGTGGGGTAGAAGCCTTTACTATGTGGGTCAAGGTCTGGCAAAACTTTGCAAGTGGGACCCTCCATGGAGGCAAAGATGGAACAACACGAGGAGAGATATTGCCAACATGAACCGAGAGGGAATTTTGCCAGTGAGACATATGGAGAGACAAGGGAAGGTGGTGAAAGCGAAGATGGTCCACATGATGAGTAACAGTCAAAGCATGGCATGAGCTGGAGTGAGGATGTTGTAGGGACCGCACAAGGTAGCGAGGGCAGTAACAATCACGACCATCCTGTAGAGGCAGGACTCAAGTTCCAGCATACAGGCCCAGGGTAGGGAATGAACGAGAGGCGCCAGACCTGAGGCACCTGTTGAAGCACAGCTGACTAAACTGTCAGCAAAACTATTTACATACCTGCGTCACTATTTTTTTTATACAAGAGTTCTTACAATCTTGTACAGCACGCATAGCGTTTCGCGCGTCTTTAATCCTAATTTTCCCCGGAATACGACCCGCCAAATCGTTTAACAACCAGGTACTCATTCACTGCTGGGTGAACAGGGGCTACAGTAAACGATTGGCACCCAGTAAATCCTCTACGGTCAGGATACGAACCCAGGCCAAAGCGCTTGCAAAGTGACGAGCGAGTGTTTTACCACTACGCCACGGGGACTATGTAACAACATGTAAAAAAAAAATAATTCAAAGAAGATTTTCTTACCAATGTTCAAGAAATGTGTATCTCATATAAGTGCTGGACCAACCAAGCTGTAGTGGATATGCTCGGGCCACTGCGGGCCGCTCCAAGCAACAGCCTGTTGGACCAAGTTATCACAAGTCGAGCCTGGCCTCAGGCCGGGCTGGGGAGTAGAAGCACTCCCAGAACCCTCTCCAGGTATGCTCAAAACGACGTATACTAGGAGAAGACTTAGGCCAGTACTGCAGTTGTCTTACTGTAGGTGGTGCAGACGCGTGGCTGAGCCACCCCCAGCCGTCCCTCGGGTAGGTGTGAGGTGCATGGTTAGTGCGCGTCTAGTGCTCACCTTCATATCTTGAGGTTATCTTGAGATGATTTCGGGGCTTTTTAGTGTCCCCGCGGCCCGGTCTTCGACCAGGCCTCCACCCTCAGGAAGCAGCCCGTGACAGCTGACTAACACCCAGGTACCTATTTTACTGCTAGGTAACAGGGGCATAGGGTGAAAGAAAATCTGCCCATTGTTTCTCCCCGGCGCCCGGGATCGAACCCGGGACCACAGGATCACAAGTCCAGTGTGCTGTCCGCTCGGCCGGCCGGCTCCCTGTTGGAGCCTACCTTAGGCATTGTTGTGCTCCAGTACGTGAAATTGATGATTGATGAAGATGAAGCCACCCAAAAGGGGGCACGGGCATGAATAGCCCGTAAGTGGTGGCCCTTTTGAGCCATTACCAGTATCAAGAGATGATAGTGGAGATCTGTGGAGGTGTGACCGCACTCTGCGTGACGGGAGATGTCTCCTGTCGAGGTGCTCCAGTACTTGAATCAACTGCCTAATATACCCCACCTGACAGCCACCATCTAGTGGTATCCACGGGGGACAGGAAGCTGGCGGTTTGTCAAAAGCCTCCCATTTTGTCAACCCCACCCCCAATTTTTCCTGATATTTTTTTCTAACTATATTTTGAACTCTTCTAATGGCTTAACATTTACGGCACCGACAGGTAGGCGGCTCCATGGCTGGAGCCTTCTCCAGCCCTGTGGGTGGAGAAGCATCTCCCATTTCTGCCCTACATTGTGGCTTGTTGAGCTTGAAGGTGTTGCCCCATGTACTGCATGCTACACGTGACCTTTTAAAGAAGTGGTCTCCATTAATATCCTACAATTTGTTCAGTATTTTATAAGTTTCCATGAGATCCGCCCTCTCATGCCTGGCTTGCAGTACGTGCCTCTGTAACCTTTTCCACCGCCGCCCATGGCATGGGCATGAAGTGCAGTAAAAGACTATTGACATACAATCTACTTATAATTTATTGTGTCGGGGGACAGGCAGCCAGTGTGTATATACATGATAGACTAATATCGAGGTAGCCCCCAAGGTCGAACCACTGACCCTTCCTAGGATGCAACCACACAACATGACTAACTCCCGGGAACCTAGTTACTGTTAGGTAAACAGGAGCAGTTGGTGATAGGAAACACGCCCAACCATTTCTGTTCCGCCTGGGATTCGAGCCCCACATTTCCCGATTGTGAGTCGAGAACGAACCCGACTGTACTACGGAGACCCTAAATCAAATCAATAATTACAGTATAATGCCTTCGGGTTATGATATTATGACTTTCTCTTATGCAAATAATGTACTGAAATTTTGCATAAACTAACTCAATTATAAATGCACAGCTATTTATGAACAGTTTACTTGACGTGTCACAGAAGGGGAGCAGAAACGTAGAGTAGTAGGGGAGAGTAGAGTAGAGTAGAAGGGGAGTAGGAGAATCCTGCCCGAAACGCATTGCGTAATAGTGGCTTTAGGCATTGTATGTACTAGCTCTATCTATATATTGATCCATTAATGTAACATCACTTGTATGTATGTACCTTACCTGAATAAACATATTTATTTAAACATAAACATACAAGTGTTGAGTTCCTCCCGTAAGAAAACTGCTACAGCAGCTACGTCACAAAATAATCCTGGCCCGCTACCATTTTCACAACGTACATTATATTACACAACCAAACAGTCTTAACAATTGTCGGCCTGGTTTTCTTTCGTAACGTTTCTGGTAAATTAATTACAAGTGAACTCTGCCATAAGGTGAGGCAGTAACGGTGTTCCTTACATAAATTTACATGAGAATATATATGTCGATTGGCGGCAATGGCCTGCCGTCCGCTCTCACACAATAACCCCGCTTATACAACCTATATCACACGCAAAATGTAACAATCTACCATTTACGACTACGAGTCCCCTAGCCAATGGTTTTACATATATACTAATTCCGAAATGATGAACATGAAAATAAAGATGAGGGTTAAGTTAATGTAAATCTATATATACTGGTGGTGGTAGGAGCGAGCGGGCCCAGTAGCATGGTGGGCCATGGTGGCAGCGGAGCCCGCCACTCTCTCCCACACCTCACTCCTCACTCTCCACACCACTCCTCACACCACACTCACCACCTCACTCCTCACACCACACTCACCACCTCACACCACACTCACCATCTCACCACACTCACTCCTCACACCACACTCACCACCTCACACCACACAGCACACACCAACAATGGCTCTGACCCGCCACTATAGCATTAATACATCATAATACACAAAGACTGGCCCAGTGTGCCATCATGATGAAGGTGAGGCCTCGGCCAACCTGTTAATATCGGTGTGTCCACTCATAACCTGAGTGGCGGAGTGTACACTCACAGCCTGAGTGGCGGGGTGTCCACTCACAGCCTGAGTGGCGGTGTGTCCACTCACAGCCTGAGTGGCGGGGTGTCCACTCACAGCCTGAGTGGCGGGGTGTCCACTCACAGCCTGAGTGGCGGGGTGTCCACTCATAACCTGAGTGGCGGAGTGTCCACTCACAGCCTGAGTGGTGGGGTGTCCACTCACAGCCTGAGTGGCGGTGTGTCCACTCACAGCCTGAGTGGCGGAGTGTCCACTCACAGCCTGAGTGGCGGAGTGTCCACTCACAGCCTGAGTGGCGGTGTGTCCACTCACAGCCTGAGTGGCGGTGTGTCCACTCACAGCCTGAGTGGCGGAGTGTCCACTCACAGCCTGAGTGGCGGTGTGTCCACTCACAGCCTGAGTGGCGGTGTGTCCACTCACAGCCTGAGTGGCAGTGTGTCCACTCACAGCCTGAGTGGCGGAGTGTCCACTCACAGCCTGAGTGGCGGTGTGTCCACTCACAGCCTGAGTGGCGGTGTGTCCACTCACAGCCTGAGTGGCGGTGTGTCCACTCACAGCCTGAGTGGCGGAGTGTCCACTCACAGCCTGAGTGGCGGAGTGTCCACTCACAGCCTGAGTGGCGGTGTGTCCACTCACAGCCTGAGTGGCGGAGTGTCCACTCACAGCCTGAGTGGCGGTGTGTCCACTCACAGCCTGAGTGGCGGTGTGTCCACTCACAGCCTGAGTGGCAGTGTCCACTCACAGCCTGAGTGGCGGAGTGTCCACTCACAGCCTGAGTGGCGGTGTGTCCACTCACAGCCTGAGTGGCGGTGTGTCCACTCACAGCCTGAGTGGCGGTGTGTCCACTCACAGCCTGAGTGGCGGTGTGTCCACTCACAGCCTGAGTGGCGGTGTGTCCACTCACAGCCTGAGTGGCGGTGTGTCCACTCACAGCCTGAGTGGCGGTGTGTCCACTCACAGCCTGAGTGGCGGTGTGTCCACTCACAGCCTGAGTGGCGGGGTGTCCACTCACAGTCTGAGTGGCGGGGTGTCCACTCACAGCCTGAGTGGCGGTGTGTCCACTCACAGCCTGAGTGGCGGAGTGTCCACTCACAGCCTGAGTGGCGGAGTGTCCACTCACAGCCTGAGTGGCGGTGTGTCCACTCACAGCCTGAGTGGCGGTGTGTCCACTCACAGCCTGAGTGGCAGTGTCCACTCACAGCCTGAGTGGCGGAGTGTCCACTCACAGCCTGAGTGGCGGTGTGTCCACTCACAGCCTGAGTGGCGGGGTGTCCACTCACAGTCTGAGTGGCGGGGTGTCCACTCACAGCCTGAGTGGCGGTGTGTCCACTCACAGTCTGAGTGGCGGGGTGTCCACTCACAGTCTGAGTGGCGGTGTGTCCACTCACAGCCTGAGTGGCGGTATGTCCACTCACAGTCTGAGTGGCGGGGTGTCCACTCACAGCCTGAGTGGCGGTGTGTCCACTCACAGCCTGAGTGGCGGAGTGTCCACTCACAGCCTGAGTGGCGGTGTGTCCACTCACAGCCTGAGTGGCGGTGCCCAATAAACTCGCCCCTCCGGCCAAAACTTAAAAAAAAAACTCATTCTAACTTTACATACATTTATCTATTATTTCATAAACTTTCCAGTTTTATTTTGCGCAGTGAACGTGTTATTAAGTTTAATCAAAAGCAAGAACTTGTATTAAAAGCGACTGTTAAAGTACACAAGTTGAACAAACTTAATTTTCGTTAGAGGGTTTTTAAAGGTAATTGTGTATGTGTTGTAGAGAGTTGTATGAGGCGGGCCATACACTGGGCCCGCCACCTCCTCCTTCCATACAATGTATACACTTATACACCACGGGAACTAAGGCCAATCTTGAAGGATCAATACATAACCCAAGACATCTCACACGCTCACAATTCCATCATGCAAACTTGCTCAACTTGCTTAACTTACACCTTAACAAATGTATAAATAAAGCGTATTCTTACAAAGTTTACAACTTGGACATGTACTCAGGTCCACCTCTGACACTTCTGACCTACTCCTCTGACATTATAACTGACGTGTGTAAGACTACATTAGTACTATAATGAAGAATGAATGATGATGTGTGAAGTTTGTGAGGCGAGTGTGGGCTCCGACACACGCCGCCGCCTCCGTCTCTTCCACTTTACCCACCAAACACGCTGCCTTAGCCCCTCTACACGCCATATTTGACTCATCTACTACCAGTTTGTGTAGACTGGGAGGAGAGGAGGAGGTGGGCAGCGTGCAGGTAGGAGAAAAGTGTTGAGAGAAGCGAGCGGTGACAATCAATACACTACTCCCTGCTGAACGGGAGTAGCGAACTTTATACAAGTATACTTTTATTTAGCTCTACAACAACAACATACCTGGTGTTTCCTCACTGCCAGCCACATCTGATACTGCAGAGCCTGCAGCTCCATTGGAACCGTCTATCACACTTACACTTTATCCAGTTTTAAGTTGTAAACACTTGCAAGAATCTCTTAAATGAGGAGATAAACTTGCACAGGTTTGGGAAATGAAGTTATTATTGGAACACCTCGCAACTCTCTCCGCGCTCCCACAACAACAAACTCTAGAAAAAACTATTTTCATAATTTTAAAATGCGTGTTTATCATTTTCTTCTCGCAAATATGCTTCCTTTCTTAGTTTTCATCAATACACATATGAAAATAATGTTTAAGAGGTAGTCAAGACAGGAAAAGATGTTGTACTTGCAACTTTAACCTTGAATAGTGAAACATACCAGATCAAGGAAATTATGTCAAATATCTTGGCGGTGGAGACTGTACTGGGTGTGTAGGTGCTTCAACCTCCACGGCTCTCCCTCACTCTCACCACCACACACACACACACACGCCGCCATCTTATACATATACATGTACTGTATATACATATATATAAAACATGATATATATCTCACGGGCTATTCATGCCCGTGCATGAATACATCTTGGGTGGCTTATCTTCAACCATTTTATAATATATATATATATATATATATATATATATATATATATATATATATATATATATATATATATATATATATATATATATATATATATATATATATATACTAATAGAGGGAAGGGACTTATCAGGAGACTCCGACAGGCCATTACGACTATATAGCATATTATAATAGAATTATAATACTGTATATATTTTGTTGGGCGCGTTTCCTTTCACCTGATGTCTCTGTCCACCTAGCAGTAAATAGGTACACATCCATGCGGGGGGGGGGGGGCTCGATATAAACCTAACATGTATATATTATTAATATGTTTATTATTATTATATATATATGGAACATGTATACTATTATTATAGTATACTTATTACAGGTATACATTAGAATTTATTATTACATGTATACTAATATGTATATTATTATTATATACACTGGCTGCCCTCACCCCCCCCCCTGACATCCTTACATCAATTCCACAAATATTTCCCTTAAATGTTCAACTTTTGTAATAATGCTTTTAATATTCGTGTAGAAGTAGCTTGCTTCTGGTTAATAATTTACATAAAGTTAGCAATGTTATTTATTATTATTATTATTATTATTATTATTATTATTATTATTATTATTATTATGTGGCTCTGCAAATATAGAGCAGTAGGTTCGAGTCTCCAGCAGCTCTAGTGAACCTTGAGCTGCTTGTATTCATACAATTACTCATTCTTGCGGGCTTATTAACTATGGCAGTTTCTAACTCGTGAACTTTTAAATTCATAAACTTTTAAATTCATTATCTATAAATTCATAAACTCGTAAACTTCATAAATAGTTCTAACTCGTGAACTTCTTGAACTGGTTAGGGGGGTAGAAATAGCCTAAGCTACTCTATCCCTTTGAGATGTATTTCAATCTTGTCTCAATAAACATACTTGAACTGGTTTTAACATGTGAACTTCATGAACGGATTTTAACTCGTGAACTTCATGAACAGACTGTAACTCGCGAACAGGTTCTAACTCGTGAACATCATGCGCAGGTTCTAATATGTGAACTCTATGAACAGGTTTTAACTCGTAAAGTTCATGAGATTCTAACTCGTGAACTTCATGAACAGGTTCCAACTCGTGAACTTCATGAACAGGTTCTAACTCGTGAATTTCATGAACAGGTTCTAACTGGTGAACTTCATGAACAGGTTCTAACTCGTGAACTTCACAAGCAGGTTCTAACTCGTGAATTTCACAAGCAGGTTCTAACTCGTGAATTTCATAAGCAGGTTCTAACTCGCGAACTTCATGAGCAAGTTCTAACTCGTGAACTTCATGAACAAGTTCTAACTCGTGAACTTTATGAACAAGTTCTAACTCGTGAACTTTATGAACAAGTTGTGTAGCCCACTTGAGCAGGGTCACTGCCTCTCTTGAACAACTTGAGCAGATTCTAATCTCTTACGACTGAACCTCCATCATGAGCAGGTTCCAACTCTATTCTAAGCCTTTAAACAGACAAAATTCGTGAAAGTTTTAATCACGTTCACATGCAGTGTCCTATAGTGAATTTAAGCCAAGCTCCCAGCCTCTCGTGAACTTTTTGAACAAGTTCTCAGCCTCACGAGCAGGCTTCCCTCCAAGCCTCTCTGGTGAACCTTTTGAAGAGGTTCAAAGTGTGTGACGTGAAGGTGTTTGTGTGCGTGAGGAAGGTGAGGAGGAGGATCCAACACTGTGTGGCGAGTCTGTGGTCCGAGCTGCTGCTGCCTGCGGTGCCCCTCACGCCGGGTGGAGTAACTGTGCCAGTCTTGAGCCTTGTTGTGAGTTGTGGGGCAGGTTGTGGGGTTGTGTGTGAGGGCAGGGGTGGCCGGGTTGTGGTGCAGGGCCAGGGGCCTCGCCAGGGGCCTCGCCAGGGGCCTCGTCAGGGGCCCTCGTCAGGGCTCCCCGACCCTGACTTAGCAGTCGTACATGTGTCGCTCGTCCTGCCAGTGGTCTTGCAAGTGGTAAGGCCGCTTAATTGTATGTGTGTAAGGCCTGAGGTGCCGTGAGGTTGTGGGTTGTAGGGGCAGGAGGGGTGCTGGAGGTGGGGGGGGGGCGCCAGGGACCACCAGGTGGGGGGTGGTGAGGGGCGCCAGGGACCACTAGGCGGGAATGGTGAGGGTCGGGCTCACACCACAGTTCAAACTGTGGCAGACACCAGCCCCCGTCACCTGTACCGTCACCCAGCCCCCGTCACCTGTACCGTCACCAGCCCCCGTCACCTGTACCGTCACAGTGACGGTGGTGTGCTGGCCCGGAGCTCCGTCCGTGTAAGTGTAATGTTGAGCAGCGTGTCCTGGAGGGAGCTTAAGTGTCCAGTACTAGGGCCCGGAGGCTTCATCATGGTAGCCCGGAGGCTTCATCATGGTAGCCCGGAGGCTTCATCATGGTAGCCCGGAGGCTTCATCATGGTAGCCCGGAGGCTTCATCGTGGTAGCCCGGAGGCTTCATCGTGGTAGCCCGGAGGCTTCATCGTGGTAGCCCGGAGGCTTCATCATGGTAGCCCGGAGGCTTCATCATGGTAGCCCGGAGGCTTCATCATGGTAGCCCGGAGGCTTCATCATGGTAGCCCGGAGGCTTCATCATGGTAGCCCGGAGGCTTCATCGTGGTAGCCCGGAGGCTTCATCATGGTACTAGGCTCTGACTCTGGGTGCACACTATGGCACGTCTTGAATGGCTCCTGCCTTCATGTGTAGAACCAGTTACCGCCTAACGTAATAGAAGTAGGATCCCTCAATTGTTTCAAGTGTGGCTTATACATGTATATGAATGAGATTGGGTAGATGTAAATAGGAGCTGCCTAGTATGGACCAATTGGCCTTCTGCTGGTACCTTCATTCTTACCTTCCTTACCTTCTTACGTAAGGGCGTTACGAAGGCCTTACCTTCTTGAGATTTCTTTAGCCAGTCCAATTTCTTCCTGTATGGTCACTCATCCTGTAATTTGCTAGACCCAACATTGCTTAAATAAACAGGGTAGGGGTGAACACTCCCAGAATCCTTATAAACTGTAATAATCAAGTTGATTGTAGCTGGCACATTATAAAGGGTCAAATATTTAATTCTGTATAAGATTAAATGTGATCTATGTTAATCGTTGCCAAACCTGAGGAGTTTCATTGATAGGCTAACAGGATGCAGCAATATTTGGAACTGTTGAACTGTTCACAGCTTGTTTTCTGCATCAGTCGGGACTAAACTCTGCCGAAAGCAGTGTTTACCTGGATACCTGGTTGTATTTTCCCACCCCACCTACAACAATTATTAATTTTGTTTTATTCATCATCAAATTCATCATAAATAATAATCCTTCACACGTGATCTTGAAATAGTCCAGATTAGATTTTTTTTTATTCATAATCCCTTCAAATTTTAAGATACAGTACTCCTCTGTACCTACATGAGCTTGGTTTGGGTTATAATAATTCAACCAACCTGATATCACATCATTAAGTTGGGTTGTCTTGTACTGGTTTGGGTTTTGTTGGATTAGGTAAGGTTAGGGTCGGGAGCCGGTCGGCCGAGCGGACAGCATGCTGGACTTGTGATCCTGTGGTCCTGGGTTCGATCCCAGGCGCCAGCGAGAAACAATGGGCAGAGTTTTTCACCCTGTGCCTTTGTTACCCAGCAGTAAAATAGGTACCTGGGTGTTAGTCAGCTGTCATGGGCTGCTTCCTGGGCAACCCGTTCTCGCAAATTCGTAAAGTCAATATTGACTTATTAACTACGTGCATAGGTGATATACTAAACATAATAGATACCCTTAAAAAGATTCATAGAAAACACCGACCTTACCTAACCTTGTTAGTATCTTAAGATAAGCATCTTATTGCTTCGTAATTACAATTATTACTTAACCTATACCTATTATAGGTTAGGTAATAATTGTAATTACGAAGCAATAAGATGCTTATCTTAACATACTAAGTAGGTTAGGTAAGGTCGGTGTTTTCTATGAAGCTTTTCAAGGGGAACTATTATGTTAAGTATGTCACCTATGCACATATTTAATAAGTCAATATTGACTTATTAAATTTGCGAGAACGGGTTGTCCTGGGGGTGGAGGCCTGGTCGAGGACCGGGCCGTGGGGACACTAAAGCCCCAAAATCATCTCTAGATAACCTCAAGATAGGGTAGGTAGGTTTTAAAATCCATTGATAAACAGCCTGTTGGACAACTTTACCACAAGTCGAGCCTGGCCTCAGACCTGGCTCAGGGAGTAGAAGAATTCTCGAGACCCTCTCCAGGTATGTTCCAGCTAAACCATGTTGGGTATGAAATGACCTGCATCTGATGAGCCATCCTGCCACTGATTTCTTGTTTTATCTTACTGAGGTGCGATTGCCGTGCCACCACGCGCTAGGTCAGCCATACGAGTATCAACAAACTTTGTTTCCTGAGACAAAGCTCGTAACCCGATTCGGATTTTACGAAGAAGTTGGGCTCGTAACCCGAAAAGTTCGTAAGTAGGGGCATTTGTAAGCCGAGATGTCAGTGTCAAAAATACATTGCTCACTGTACTGCTGCCAAACCTCAACACTTTCAACTTTGATATTGTTGATTGCTTCCTCTTGGGTATTAATATATCACTCTGCAACATAACTTGATAATGGTCCAGGACGGACTAAAACGTCGTTGTTTCTTCATCTTGTGATGTGTGATTTGGTCATCGTATCTTCAGCCATGTTTTTGTGACTCGTCGTCTGCACTCACTTTGAGCATCCTAATTTATTCGTTTCCTACATGCCACAGAACCCCATGGACCTGTATCAAATAAGACAACATACATTGTTTTTATTTAGCCACTAGCATGCATAGCATTTAGGGCAGGTCCTTTACCATTACACTGCTACAGCCTGGGCTGTAAATTGGGGTATAAACTGGAGCTGGGCAAAAAAATATTTGAATTATGTGAAAATTAATATTGTTAAACAAATCTCTTAACTTATTGGCTGCAGCATCATCAGAGTTTCATCCCAGCATTTTCAGAAATGGATTTTAAACATTATTTTAAATGGAAGAACATTTTGTTGATAAGGAGAACAGCTCCTATTAAATAGAACTGAGGGATAATGCAGTAATAAAGAGATACAAGCACCAGTCCAATGCACAAAGAAGAATAGTAGTAAAAGGTGTCCATAAAGTAGATATGCAGCTGGTGCCTTGATAGCATTGCTGAGTAATACATAACAGCACCAATAATAATGAATAAGTGTGTTGTTATGCTCTATTTTGTTATATACAGTGGTACCTCAGCTTACGAACTTGATGTGTTCCCAGAGACGGCTCGTAAGCCGAATATTTGTAAACTGAAGCGAATTTCCCATAAGAAATGTAAATTGAATTAATCCGTTCCAGACGTCCCAAAAAATTAACTTCAAAAGTAAATTTTATATCTAATTCACCCAAATCTCCAGTACTAATGTATGTACAGGTTATTACTTGCCTTTACCGATGACTCTTGTTGTTGGCGTATGGAAGATGGTGAAGAGGAGGAGGGGGGGGGGGGTAGGAGGTGAGGTGATAGTGTTTGGAAGGGGAGTCCCCTTCCAAATCTTTAAATTCGTCAATAAATCTTTCAGCCGCTGGCTTGTCTGAGCTGGCAGTCTCCTTATGCCTCACAACACTATGAAGATCACTTCTTTTTCTAAGTGTCTTCAACCATCCCCTGCTTGCCTTAAACTCTTTCGTATCTGCATCACTCGTTCCAGGGGTTTTCTTTAAAAGGTTTTCGTGCAGTTGCTTTACTTTCTCACAAATGATGGCCTCTGAAATGCCATCACCTGCTAACTCTTTGTTGTGTATCCAAATTAATAACGACTTTTCAACATCCTCAAGTGTTTGTGTTCTTTGTTTAGTGATTGTTGATATGCCTCTTTGCCACTTTAACACTCATAATCTCCTTTTTCTTAGCAAGTACAGTGCATATTGTTAACATAGATTTGTTGTACTGCCTAGCTAGTTCATCAATCATTGTACCATTTTCATGGTTACGAATGATCTCTTGTTTTCCTCTATGGTCATTCTTACATCTTTTCTTGGCTTGAACCTTACCACTGGCTTTCTTGGGACCCATGGCGAGATACATAATAACAACTTTTACGTTCAAATATTTACCCCAAAAATCTGAAAAAACTAATTCTTTACAGAGAATTCGGGCACAATTGTCACTAGGTGGGAGGCACTGGTAAACTGAGGTGCGATTGCCGTGCCACCACGCGCTAGGTCAGCCATACGAGTATCAACAAACTTTGTTTCCTGAGACAAAGCTCGTAACCCGATTCGGATTTTACGAAGAAGTTGGGCTCGTAACCCGAAAAGTTCGTAAGTAGGGGCATTTGTAAGCCGAGATGTCAGTGTCAAAAATACATTGCTCAATCTTAATATCTGTTACTTTCACCAATGTCCAAAAAATATTTGTTTCAGGGGGGATTTTTTTTTTTTGTCTCCTTTGTTTATTATCTGATTTTGTTGTAACCTCTACATCCTGGAAAATGCATACCCATCCCTAACTATTTGAAGATAGAATGAAATTGTCAACAAATAAATCAGTCACAACTGGCAGAACTTGACTGACTTTTTTTTGGCTTATTTTTTCACAGATTTCAAAATCTCTCTTCTTTGTCTATTTAGGTTGTTTTGACGATTAGGGACCAGATTAGGGCCTTATTACTTATATAAAGTATACATCTTTATCCCTTAAATCATTTTTTGAGATATATACAAGAGTTCTTACATTCTTGTGCAGCCACTAGTATGCATAGCGTTTCGGGCAAGTTCTTAATCCTATTGTCCCTGGAATACGACCCCCACGAAGAATCTTTTTTACAACCAAGTACCCATTTTACTGTTGAGTTAAACAGAGGCTACAGTTAAGGATTTGCGCTCGGTAAATCCTCCCCAGCCAGGATACGAATAAGTAGTAAGTAAGTAGTAGTAAGTAAGCGTAATAAGTAGAAATATTGGTGACGACACTGTTGTCACCAATTAGCGAAAGTGTTAACATATTGGGATGAAATTTTCACGACGCTGATGCCACATAATGGGAGATTTTGTTAAATTTTCCACTATTTTTCATATTTGGAAAACTCTGCACATACACCGGGCCCCTTTTCATAAGCTTTAGTGGGTAAACTTAAGAGTGCTCTCCACTCTAGCTTTCACTATATCACAGACTTAAGAGTTCTTATATTCTTGTACATGTACTGTACATTCTTGTAAATGTACAATTCCTTGGGTACTTAAGGGGAAACTGGGAGCTAAACTCCTCCTACCAGGAGATAGCTTCTGTCTATCTTCTTACCACATCTAGACAGCAGCTTGTTTGATGTTATGAATACAGCCTCCTGTTTGCAATTATTAGCTTAGCAGAGGGTGAGGTCACCTGATCTGACGTGACCTCTACTCAACCTGTGGACAATTCAAATTCAAAAGGTGTGACTTTTGAAATGCCAAGGGCCGACAGCCTGGCGCTGCCAATATCCTGTGTACCGACTCGTTATATGTGAAATATTAAATACAACCATTTATGGTGTTAGAGTGACTTAGATTAGATTTTTATCATTAATGCTTAAGCTGCTCCGGGCTATTTGGCCTTTGTCACCCACAGGCACATAAAAAAAAAATCCCCTAAATTTTTCAAATAAACCTGTTAATTTGTGTTCCCTGATCACGGGAAAAATATTAAAAAATGTAAGTTGCATATTTTAGCCACAATAGGGCGGGGAAGTATGGCAAAAAAGAGGCGCTGACTTAGCAAGCGTTGGGGGCTCCACTTCTGCTCCACCACAGCTGTTAGGCGGAAGTTGCCACAAAGATATAATTACCTAATTATTTCAATGTCTATGATTATTTCTTCTTTTCTGGGAGGAGCCCCGTCGGCTCCCCCGGAGCTTTACCAGGCTGATATGCTAATGGCAGACTTTGGCATCAGTCATGTGTATGGAGTTCTAGGGCCTACTGGGGACCACGGCCAGAACCTGGCCCCCTCAGAGAGGCAAGGGGAGCAATGGCCTATAGAAACCCCCGTGTGGTTGGAAGCATTCTATGTCTGCCATCGACCGGGTCAAGCGTCCAGAAAGGTAAGCATTCCAAAACAAACACCTATTCTGGTTAAAATTGCTACCTAAAGCCGAACTAGTGGATAGAACTCCCCAACAGAAAACACGCAAACTAGTATGACGTCACACGTCACTGCGCCGCTGTCTGCGCAGCTCCCCCCTCCCCGGGAGGGGGAAGGGGGAGCCCCAGACCTCCCATGCCGGCTATCCACCCATCAGTTCTTTGGCTGATGCTATAGGCACTGGTTATGTGCTCCGGCTCCAGTAGTTGTTTCAGCAGTGTACCTAGAGTGTGGTGTCTGTCTTCTAGGTGGTGCGTGAGCCGGGAGTGAGTCTCCAGTACTCGGGCTGCATGCGCCTAGGGTTCCCTTCCCTAGGTGCCCTGTAAGTACTGCCCTTGGGGCCATCGTCCACAAGTTCCTTGGGTCCTGCCCCTGCTAGGCCGTTTACTGCTTGGTTTTCGGCCGCTCTTTTTGTGCTTGGGTGTTCTGTCTCCCTTGCTCACCTTAGGGTAAGGGGCAGTTTTGCACTGGTGGGGCGCAGGGTACTGTGCAACTTGTCTTTACCAATCATGGTGGCCGGCTCTGTTCCGCTTGGGTATGCTGTCCTCTTGCAGGGTTTTCTTTTTCTTTTTGTTTATCTACCTGGTGGGGGGTCTGCCATCGTTCTTGCCCCTTGTGTCCCTTGTGTTCTGAGTATTTTCTGGTGGTACCCCCTGCTAGGTCCGAACGTACACGTCCTGGGGGTTCAGCTCTTAGAAAGTTGCTTGGTAGCTTAGGGTGCCAGTTATCAGTACCCTGCCTGGGATTACCCGAGCGCGAGTCCTCTTATAGTAAACGCTCAGGACCCTGGGAAACCCCTGGGGGCGCGCGGGTCCGATGAATGTGACCCCAGAGTTCCCCCTCGCTTCCAGCGAGTTTGAGGGTTGCTCTCACCCCTTGTCTCTGGGGGACTCGTGTGTTTTGCCTCAGTCTGCTGCCTGTGGGGTCGGTGACACCTTCGACCCGGAGTCCTGCGAGTTTTGTTGCTCGTTGTAGCTCGGTTACCCAGTTGTGCTGACTAAGTGGGTGAGGGGAGCAGGGGCTTTGCAGTTTGAGCCTTGGTGGTGGCAACGCTCTCGTTGTTTGCTCCCCGGGAGCCTCGGGGCTGCCCCGTTTTGGTTCGTGTTGGGACTTGGGGGCGTTGGTTGCTTCGGTTCCTTCCACGCCCCCTTGTCTTTCCCCTGGTCCCCCCCCCCCCCTTCCTGCCTGCATCCGGTTCCTTACTGTCTGTTGGATCAGGGCGGGGTTTGATGGTGTTGAGACTCGGGCAGTCTCGGGGATTCCCCTTCCGGGGTAGTGACGGGGGCATTTGAGCCTGTCCCTCCAGCTGTGTTGTAAGAGTCTGCCAGTGGGCTCCCTTCCTTAATGATTTCGTGGCTGCCTCGGTTTTCTGGTACGGTCGGGGCTTTGGGGGGACGGCTTGGCCCCAGGGCCTGCCGTGTAGGTTCCCGGGGCTGGGGAGGGGCTGACTTGGGGGGGCCTTGGCCCCGTAGGACCCCATGGGAGGTTTTTCTCCCCCTCTAGGCGGGGCTTGTGGTTACGCGGAGTGGGGTCATTCCTCCCCACTCGCTGCACATGTTGTTGGGTGTCGGCCGCTCCCCGAGCTCGGTTCCTTGGCCTTTGAGTAGGTTGGTTCCGTCCTCTGGGTGGATGCTCTCCCCCCCCCTCCCCCTTTTTGGGACGGTGTCTTCGTCATGTTTCCCTGCTCTTGGGGTTCTACACGACTTCTGGTCTCGGGTGCACCTGCGCCTTTGTGTGCCTTCGAGACTAGTGTTGGCTTCTGTGTTCTCCAGGGTTCAGGAAGGTTTTCACTACCTCCCGCATTATTGCAACGTCTGTCGGCTCTTCGTCCGGGTCGCCGTGTAGCCAGGTTGGGCTGCTTATGGCCAGTGGCCCGGTTGGGCTACTTGTGGCCCTGTTGGGTACCCTTCTGGGCTCTGTCGTCTCTTCGTTGGCCAGTTTTGTTGTTCCTGCTTCCTCTTTTGGCTACTTTTCTAGTGCAGTAGTCCTGGTTGGCGCCTTTCCGCAGTGCGGGTTGTGCGGTTCGGCCAGCGTGTCATGCGCCGTGGAGTTTTTGGTCTGGGCGGTGTGTTTCGGTGCTGGTGTTTTGCGTCCTTTTTTCTCGGGTGCTTCGCCTCTCACTCTTCTCCCTTGCTGCAGTATGTGCCCCTTCGCTCTGGGGGTGTCCTGGTTTCCAGCTTCCAGCTGTGGGGAGGACGCCGAGGTTTTCCTTGTGTCTTGGGTGTGGGCCGCCTCCTTCGCCTCTACCCTGCTCTCCTGCGTGTCCGGCTCTGGCTTCTTCACCTGGCGGTGCTCCCAGGATCATCTGGGCACTGTTGGGTCGTGTCACATTCGTGCCTCCGTTCGACAGGCGAGTTCCTGCGGTCTGGCGTCTTTTGGCCGGGCACTGGATGCGGTGATGTTTATATACCTGTCTTTATTTAGGTATATTTCTGTACGACTGAGACCGTTCGCACACCAGTGACTGTCCCTTTTTTCAACCCTTCCAGTCCCACTCATGTGCATGTCCAACCCATGCTAGAGTTATTCAGGGGACCCACCTTTTTTCGTGTTATGAGGTGTGTGGGTTGTGGTGCTGGTTATGTACTCGCCTGGTAGGGCTCTCCTGGTTGTGCTTGCAGGGTATGAGCTCTGGCTTTTGGGTCCCACCTATCTGGAAGAACTTGCGGGATAGTACCAGTGGAGTGCAGTGGTGCTATAGGCACAATCGGGGAACACTGTATAACCATCAGAGGTCTGCGGTTGTTACACGACCTACTTGTGAGCATACGCCATATTGCCAGTACGTCCATGGACTTCAGGGCACACTAGCCTGTTTTCAGATAGAAGTTCCGGCCCATCCTGGTTGTGGGGGGTATGTGGGCCTGCGAGCCGCTCCAAGCAGCTGCCTGGTGGGCCACCCTCTGGCCGGTCTAGCCTAGCCTCAGGCCGGGATTGGGGTGTAAACGAGCTCCCAGTACCCCATCCAGCAGGTATTGAGCGGGGTTCTCCACTGTCGGTCGCCGGGTGTGCAGGTTCCTGGGGCTGCTGGGTTCAGTCGTGCCT
The DNA here is from genome assembly GCF_040958095.1 of Procambarus clarkii. Classification (NCBI taxonomy): domain Eukaryota; kingdom Metazoa; phylum Arthropoda; class Malacostraca; order Decapoda; family Cambaridae; genus Procambarus; species Procambarus clarkii. The sequence goes on along the minus strand of NC_091193.1, from coordinate 5,261,867 downwards.
CCGTTGGCCCTGTCTGGGGTCTGCCTGCTCCGTTCTCTGCCTTGGCAGACGCGAGTTGCTATTTACATGTTGCATGTTGCGGTGGTGCCTGTTGCTGCTGCACATGTGCATTGGTAACGTGTTTTGCGGTGGCGTGTCCTTGTTCCTGTGTCTGGTTGTGGTGTGGCACTTTGCTGCTGTTTTGTGCCTAGGGTTTGCGTATGGGGGTTTGCTTGTTGTTCTTCGTGGGCTTCGGGTCCCTGGCTTGGCCCTCTCATGTGCGTGGGATTTTTCTGCCCCTGCCTGATTGTCCACCCCTGGTTGTTTACCTGGGGTTTGTGCTTCTGCTCTTTTATCCTGCCTCTCCCCAGTCGTTTTCCTGGCATCTCCTTTGGTCGGTTTTGCCTGCACTTGCTGCTGTGGGGGTGGGGTGGTCGGTTTCCACTGCTTCATTTCCTTGTGCGTTCCCTTGTTTCTTCCTCTGCCGCAGGGGTGTTCTGCGTGCATTTCTTGGCGTCTTGGGCGTTCTTTCAGCCTGTGTCCTGTGGTGTGCTTCTTTGTCTTGGTCTGTTGCAGTTGCTCGTACCCCTTGGTTCGGGTACTGTTTCTGGCGGCAACCCTTCCGCCTTCTTCGGTTTCCTAGCTTACCCTGCCGGTTGGCTTTTCGGGGTCTTGCGATGTCTCGTGTCGGACCCGTCGTTTCTGAACTCCTGGCGGGCTTGCTTGCTTTGGGGAGTTTTTCTGTTCGGCAGACGTTCCATCTCCTTGTGCCGCCTGGGTTTTCGGTGGTCGCGCCCAAGATCTTCCCATGGCTCCGCCTTTTCCTGGGCTCGGAGGAGACTTGTCGGGGCTGCTTACGTTCTGCCTCGCGGTCTCGCCTCCGGTTGGTGGTCGGGTGGCTTCGTGGCAGGTGTCCCACCTCCGTACGTCTCTTGGCGGCAGTATGGGGTATTTTGGCGGTCCTTCCTTTTCCTGTCCCTTCTTAGGTGGCTGCACTTGTTAGCGTCGGCTTGGTTTTCTGGTGGGGGTTGGGGGCTGTCGTCTTGCCACATACTGTCGCTTCTTCGTGCGGCGCTGGCGGAGCCGCCTCGGCTTGCTTTCGGTCTTGGTGTTGCTTCCGCACCGTTAGTAAGCTGTCTCGTGCATTATTTCACCTCCGGCCTGTTTGTGCGCTGCTTGCACCGTCCTGTTCTCTGGTCGGTGTACTCTGCCTTCTCCTCGGTTGGTAGTGCCCCTTCGGTTCTGGTTTGTTTTTTCGTCGGCTCTTTTTTTACCTTTTGGCATTTGCCTCTGGGGGTCGGGTCGCTGAGTTTTCTTGCTCCTTCAGTTTTAGTGTTTTGGTTGTTCGGTGGCAGCAGTCTCCATCTTTTCTGGCGTGGGGTAGGGCTGCTGCGTTTTGGAGGGTTCCTTGGTTTGTTTGTGTTTGGTTGGTCGGGCCGGGGGTGTGTCGTGTTTTGTGTTCAGTGGCGGCCCTCCGCTGTTATTTGCGTGCCACGGCATCTGTGTCCGGGGCGCGTTTTGCCTTGATCCGGTTCTGTTCTTCCCGGTTAGCAGGTGATGGTGTCCCGGGTTGTCAGCCGTGTTTTTGCAGCTAAGCTGCCTGTGTTCTTCCCCCATGCCCGTGGCGTTCGTGGCTTCGCTGCCGTCTGAGCGACGTGTCCTTGCGGTCGTTCGGGCAGGGATCTTTGGTGTTTGTACGGGGGCCTTGCTGCTCGTTGTTATCGTGTTGTTCCCAGGACTTTTCCGGTTTCGCGTGTTTTGACATCCAGCCTCAGAACTGATGGGTGGATAGCCGGCGTGGGAGGTCTGGGGCTCCCCTTTCCCCCTCCCGGGGAGGGGGGAGCTGCGCAGACAGCAGCGCGGTGACGTGTGACGTCATACTAGTTTGCTTGTTTTCTGTTGTGGAGTTCTATCCACTAGTTCGGCTTTAGGTAGCAATTTTAACCAGAATAGGGGTTTGTTTTGGAATGCTTACCTTTCTGGATGCTTGACCTGGTCGATGGCAGACATAGAATGCTTCCAACCACACGGGGGTTTCTATAGGCCATTGCTTCCCTTGCCTCTCTGAGGGGGCCAGGTTCTGGCCGTGGTCCCCGGTAGGCCCTAGAACTCCATACACATGACTGATGCCAAAGTCTGCCATTAGCATATCAGCCTGGTAAAGCTCCGGTGAGCCGACGGGTCTCGCCCAGAAAATGGCGTTTCATTACATTCAATGCTGGTTTTTTTGCTGTAATATTATTCAGTAGTGTATAGTGCGATATATTTATATAATAAAATGTGTGAATCATCGGAGTACTCAAGATTATGGTGTGCATATTATTGATTAAATTAAATTATTATATTCATAAAACAATAAAGAAATACTTTGTCAGTTATTACACTATATACACAGGTTATATATAAGTACAGTGGTACCTCACTACACATAAGGGGCATAACTGGCAAACCCCTCACAGTGTTCAAGAGAGAACTGGATAAGCACCTCCAAAGGATACCTGATCAACCAGGCTGTGACTCATACGTCAGGCTGCGAGCAGCCGCGTCTAACAGCCTGGTTGATCAGTCCAGCAACCAGGAGGCCTGGTCGACGACCTGGCCGCGGGGACACTAAGCCCCGGAAGCACCTCAAGGTAGCCTCAAGGTAGTACCTCAAATAACGAATTTAATCCGTTCCGGCGTTGTGCTCATCATGTGAAATGCTCGTTTTTCAAAACAAATTTCCCCATTTAACATATTTAAATATAACTAATCCGTTCCACTGCCGAAAAACATCAATATATATATTTTTTTTAACCACTTAACACTTTCGCTCGGGGATGACGCAGCATTGCGTCATCCGTTTACTGGCGGTAATGCCGGGGATGACGCAGCATTGCGTCATCCACTTTAAAAATTCGCCAAAAATCAGGTTTTTATCCGATTTTTTTGGGACTGGTTTTAAAATGTGCGCCGATGTCTTCCCATTTTCTTTGTTGAGCCTCGTGGCCCTCAGGCGGCTTGGCACATGCCGTGGGCCCATTGTCTTTGCTCCACTGTTGTGACCAATGTCGCCTCCCCTCGCATCTCAAACGTGTGAACATTTCGGCTATTTCCCGTGGCTATATTTCTTACTGCGGCTTTAGAAACTATCTACGCTTACTCCACGATGGATAGTAATCATGAACAAGGCCCTTCCAGGAGGAAAATTGCGAAAGAAAGGCTTGAAAAGGGTGGGAATTGGGAGTGTAGCAGGAAGGCCTCTGAGCACTCACTCACGGCTAACGCGTGGCCCGTCTTCAACTCGTCGGCGGTTGGAGCGTGACCAGGTTTTTTTTTTTATATGCTAATGTTCCTCTAGAGAATTTTATTACGAACCCATTGAGACCAAATTGAAAGACCTAGGACAAAAATTGAGGTGACCAGAGTGAAAATAGTGAAAACATTTTATCACGTTTGCGCGCTCCCGGGTAACTCGTTCGCACTTTCTCTGTTTGCTGCGGGTAATTAGCTGGGCTTTTGGAGTTTATATGCATTTAGTGTTGTAGAGAATTTTATTGCGAACACAATGATACCAAATTTAATCTCGTAGTTGGAGAATTGAGGTGACAAAGTTGAAGAGAGTATACACTTTTCGAAATTAACGCGCGCTTCCGTGACACGCTGGGGCCCATATCGCCCTGTCGAGGGGTGGTGCGCGGGGTGAGCGAAAGTGTTAACTGTGCCAACCGAATATTCTCGGTCGGCGGGAACTGCTCCAACCGATTTTTTTTTTCGGTACCCATTCTAAATATGTACGAGGTTGGTTGTGTACGAAATGGACTTTTAAGACCTCCAGTGAGAGGCAGCCATCTTGGAAAAATTTCCCAGAATACCCTAGAGCTGCTGACTGGGTTAGTTCTGAGTGAGCAACCATGGGTGGCGCACGCGCTTCTGGCTCCCAAACACCTATCCGACGCAGTGTTGAAAGATAACGCTCTGTCAGTGAAATTCAAACCTTATTGTTTGAAGAACATAAGGGTCATAATATTGGTGAAGCTAGGCGCAATAAGGACCTAACACAAACCTAACCTAGCATAGGACCTAACACGGATGGTGCGCGAACAAGGGGACACAGGTGGAAACTGAGTACCCAAATGAGCCACAGGGACGTTAGAAAGAACTTTTTCAGTGTCAGAGTAGTTAGCAGATGGAATGCATTAGGCAGTGATGTGGTGGAGGCTGACTCCATAGTTTTAAATGTAGATATGATAAGAGCCTAAGTAGGCTCAGGAATCTGTACACCAGTTGATTGACAGTTGAAAGGCGGGACCAAAAAGCCAGAGCTCAACCACTGCAAGCACAACTAGGTGAGTACAAAGGTCAGATGCAAGTGATACAGCACCTATGAGGACGATATAGCGATCGGACGATACTCTTGCAATCCTATGCTATCTACATTTTATTTAGACGATACTGTACATAGATGAATCGTTTTCTGCGTTCAGTGATGATGCATCTGATACAAGTAGCATAGATGAACAGTGCTAGCAGCTTCCATGGTGGTGTTTTCCATAGATATTTTCAAGAATACCTGAATCTCTTCCTGACTGACAGACACTCTTTGAGGCAAGCTGAATCTCTTCCTGTGTGGGACCATACAAAGCGATCTTTTCAAGACTACCTTACAAATTGATCTTTTCCTATAATCTTCTCAATACTACCTTATGCTTTACAAACTTGGCTACATACAACTTACAAGTACTAAAGCCAAGGGTGTATGTGAGTGCGTTATTTGCAAGCACACAGAATGAAGAAACAGGAAGCAAAAATTTATCTGTACCTGGTGCAACGAGAGTGAAGTTGCGCTGTGCACCATGGACTATGTTGATTATTACTCACTTCCGAAGTAGTGAGTGTGTAATACAGTGCGTTACTGTGTAAATAGTGTGTGAAACTGTACATATTGTAATTTTAGTGAATTTTTAACAGGTAATATTGCGACAAACATTTATTGTGGACACATTACTGACACATGTATCACTGTTCCATGGAACATTATGAACATTCTACTGTATACATATTGTAAAGGACACAAATATGCATCATATATGATAAAAAAACAAACAAATAAAACCACAATGGAAATACATAGAACAAATAATTGAAAATATATTTTGTGGCAACACCCGGTGCTTGAATGGCCCGTGTGACCGTGTCTGGGAGATTCATACTCGGGCAACAAGGCCCTGATGACGTCACAGTGCACCTTGTCCACGTCCCCACAGCCAAAGTAAGTGGAATTTGGTATTTATTTTTACATAGACATGTTCAGGAAAGGGAATTTATCATTTTACGAAGAAAAAATAATTTTTTGGGAACACTTTATTTCATGCGCACAGGGGGAATTTCACAAAGAACCAGACACAATAAGAATTCCAGAGAACAACATAGAGCGGATAGAGGTGTCTAGAGATGAAGTGGAAAATATGCTAAAGGAGCTCGGGAGGAACAAAGCAGCTGGCCCAGATGGCGTTTCACCATGGGTTCTGAGAGAATGTGCATCTGAGCTCAGCATTCCACTTCACCTGATCTTTCAGGCATCCCTGTGTACAGGAATCGTAGCAGACGTGTGGAAACAGGCTAACATAGTTCCAATCTACAAAAGTGGCAGCAGGGAAGACCCCCTCAATTATAGACCTGTATCATTGACAAGTGTAATAGTGAAAGTATTGGAAAAGCTAATCAAAACTAAATGGGTAGAACACCTGGAGAGAAATGATATAATATCAGACAGACAGTATGGTTTTCGATCAGGAAGATCCTGTGTATCGAATTTACTCAGTTTCTATGATCGGGCCACAGAGATATTACAGGAAAGAGATGGCTGGGTTGACTGCATCTATCTGGACCTAAAAAAGGCTTTCGACAGAGTTCCACATAAGAGGTTGTTCTGGAAACTGGAAAATATTGGAGGGGTGACAGGTAAGCTTCTATCATGGATGAAAAATTTTCTGACTGATAGAAAAATGAGGGCAGTAATCAGAGGCAATGTATCGGAATGGAGAAATGTCACAAGAGGAGTACCACAGGGTTCAGTTCTTGCACCAGTGATGTTTATTGTGTACATAAATGATCTACCAGTTGGTATACAGAATTATATGAACATGTTTGCTGATGATGCTAAGATAATAGGAAGGATAAGAAATTTAGATGATTGTCATGCCCTTCAAGAAGACCTGGACAAAATAAGTATATGGAGCACCACTTGGCAAATGGAATTTAATGTTAATAAATGTCATGTTATGGAATGTGGAATAGGAGAACATAGACCCCACACAACCTATATATTATGTGAGAAATCTTTAAAGAATTCTGATAAAGAAAGAGATCTAGGAGTGGTTCTAGATAGAAAACTATCACCTGAGGACCACATTAAGAATATTGTGCAAGGAGCCTATGCAATGCTTTCTAACTTCAGAATTGCATTTAAATACATGGATGGCGATATACTAAAGAAGTTGTTCATGACTTTTGTTAGGCCAAAGCTAGAATATGCAGCTGTTGTGTGGTGCCCATATCTTAAGAAGCACATCAACAAACTGGAAAAGGTGCAAAGACATGCTACTAAGTGGCTCCCAGAACTGAAGGGCAAGAGCTACGAGGAGAGGTTAGAAGCATTAAATATGCCAAAACTAGAAGACAGAAGAAAAAGAGGTGATATGATCACTACGTACAAAATAGTAACAGGAATTGATAAAATCGACAGGGAAGACTTCCTGAGACCTGGAACTTCAAGAACAAGAGGCCATAGATTTAAACTAGCTAAACACAGATGCCGAAGAAATATAAGAAAATTCACCTTCGCAAATAGAGTGGTAGACGGTTGGAATAAGTTAAGTGAGAAGGTGGTGGAGGCCAAGACCGTCAGTAGTTTCAAAGCGTTATATGACAAAGAGTGCTGGGAAGACGGGACACCACGAGCGTAGCTCTCATCCTGTAACTACACTTAGGTAATTACACTTAGGTAATTACAATAAACTCGGCGCAGCACGGTGGTTAAATAATGGAGCATCCTACCTGACATTCACTAAACGAACTGTTATGACATTTGTGCGTTTTTCAAATTTGTTCAATTTTTTCATTTTTTTATAGCAAAAGGTTTGTTCGATGTTTGTCAGGTAAGCTGCTCCATATTTCTTACCCCCCCAAAAAAATTAAACAAATTTGAAAAACGGATAAATGCCATAAAGGTTCGTTTAGTGTTTGTCAGGTAGGATGCTACATTATGACAATCGTTCTTTGTTTCAAATGTGTTCAATTTGTTTTGAACACTGAACGAACCTTAATGGCACTTGTCCGTTTTTCAAATTTGTTCGCTCTTTTTTAAAGAAAAATGGAGCAGCCTACCTGACAAACACCGAACGAACCTTTTTGACATGTTCCTTTTTTCAAATTATTTATTTTTTTATTCTACAAAAAAAAATCAATGCTTTGCAACATCACAGCAGTCACCCCTTTACATCCCAGCATCATTAGCATCTTTAAACAAAACAAAAAATATATTTACATCGTCAGAGGCGTCCGAGAAGCAGCGGAAACGCACCATGTGGTTTTCTCATTAATCAAATGAGCGCTTGCCAATCGAGACAAATTGTCACCGATCGGCGTGCACATTACAGTATTCAAAATGCTCCTAAATTGAGGCACTCGTCACTCAAGTTTCCACTATCTGCACGTTTTGTTCACCATAAGGAACCACTAAGTTGATATTGCGAGTCAAAAAGCAATGAGTGGCCACCACATCTGCCAGCCAGTTTCTCGCTGCCACTCCCTCCCTCAAAACTCCTCACTCGCCCACATCCTCCTCCCACCATACTGTTTTTGCTTTTATTCACCATAGCGAACCACCTAGCTGGTATAGTGAGTCCAGACAGTAAAATGTGGTCACACTGAGTCAGCAGACAATGCTACCTCCCTCCCCACCAAGATTACTCCTCCCACTACAGCGTTAATTATCACAACAATCTTGCTATTTTCAGAATCTTGGTCATTTTTATCAGTCAGGGGGGTCTTCTGTAATACTATAATCACTAAATAATAGCATATACATATATATGTTGACATTTTTAGGCGATGCTGTGGTCACAAGCTGAACAGCAGTGCTGTGAGCTCGCTCTGCTTACGCCAGCCTTGGTGGCTCACATAGGTACTGAGGCCCTCAAACCCGGGAATGTTGCCCACTATTTTTTTTTTAAATGGCGTCTGTTTACAAGAGCCCTGATGAAGGTGAGGTGAACCCCATGTATCCGCGGGCTGTTTAAATTTTGCGTAGTACTCCAATGCGTCATATGACATGATGCACACTTTTGGGCGAGTTACTCAACACATCATATGGCATGTTGTGCAGTTTGAGTTAAATACTGTAATGGTAATATTTCATCACAGAAATAATAACACAGGATAAAAATCGTACTGTAATTTACCTGATTTTCCTGAGGGTGACTAACCCTAGTGGCTTCGACGAGGACAGGATGCCGATGGGTTGTCAAAGGTCCCCCCATTTGCCTTGATCTTTTCCAGGTATATTATTAAATTCAGCACAGTTTCGGCAGTTACAGCTTCAGCGGGTAGGCGGTTCCATGGGTTAATAACCCCGTGGGTGAAAAAGCATTTCCTGCTCTCAGTCCTACATTGTGGTTTGTTGAGCTTGAAACTGTTGCTTCTTGTTTGTATTACATCTGACCGTCTGAAGAAAATATCCACATCAACATCCTCTGACTTGTTCAGTATTTTAAAAGTTTAAATGAGATCTGTCCTGTCATGCCTGGTTTACAGTGTTGTTAGCCCTGTGGCCTTCAAGCGTTCCTGGTACGAGAAGTGACTTTGCTCTGGAATGACTTTTTTGCCCGGTGTTGCACCTTCTCCAGAGCAGCTGTGTCCTTCTAAAAAAAGGAGGTCTCCATGCTTGGATACAGTAATCTAAGTGAGTTATTAAATTGAACCATTACCTTCTTTTCCTTAGTCAAAAGCATGCTTGATTATCCCAAGAGTTTGATTAGCTTTTCTGACTGCTGCACCCACCTGTTGTGCAACTTTTAATGAGTGGTGAATCTTGACTCCAAGGTCCCTTTCATCATCAATTTGCTGTAATGTAATGCTATTAATTTGGTAGTCGTGGCTTGGGTTGTTATTCCTCACATGCAAGGTCTCACATTTGTCAATATTAAAAAGCATTTGCCAGTCATGTGACCATTTGTGGAGTTCATGTAGATCTCTCTGTAAGACTTCAATATGTTATCATTTCCCACTTTACCATAAATCTTTGTGTCGTCTGCAAATTTGATGATGTGGTTTGTAATATTCTTGTCATTGATGTACAGTATATGACAAAGAGTAGAGCCCAAAATGGACCATACAAGGAGAGTGGGGAGTCATGGCAGCTCGAGCATGGTGTGTGCTTAAGACAATGAGGGCCAGTGTTGGAGCTGCATCCCTAAATATGTGATGCTGAACCCCTCTCCAAGATAAAGAGGCATACAGGGTGATCTAAGTAAATTACAAGGGCTCCAGTGTCCATTGCTGGTCGACCGACGGTAGCGGGAGTGTGGCTGCTGAGGTCGGTTGTTTGTTCTGTCAGGGAGTGGTTGGGGACACTGTCCGCCGGTACGCAAATAACAGTCTGGTGCAACAACCACAGCTCTCTTTTGGAGGTTTAAGTCCCAAAATCCCGAGCTCTCTTTTGGAGGTTTAAGTCCCAAAATCCCCAATCCCCTCAGGGCAGAACACTACGTACAAAATAGTAACAGGAATCGATAAAATTGATAAGGAAGATTTCCTGAGACCTGAAACTTCAAGAACAAGAGGTCATAGATTTAAACTAAACAAATACTGTATGCTGAAGAAATAAAATAAAAATTCACTTTTGCAAACAGAGTGGTAGAAGATTGGAACAAGTTAGGTGAGAAGATGGTGGAGGCCAAAACTGTCAGTAATTTCAAAGCGTTATATGACAAAGTGCTGGGGAGACGGGACACCACGAGCTTAGCTCTCATCTTGTAACTATACTTAGGTAATTACCTGTTTATTTGCAGTTGAAAGGCGGAACCAAAGCGCCAAACCCCAACCCCCGCAAGCACACTTCGGCAAGTACCAGCATTAAGGAAATTGTCTCTGCATCACCACCACTGCTACCCTCCTCCCCCTCTTTCACTTCTCACTCTTCCCTCGCATCTGCAGTTTAATTGTAGTTTATGTTGGGGAAAACCCATCTGGGATGACTTTCTTGATCACCCTCATACATTTAAACCATGTATAATTTTCAGTCATTTTCTGGACTAGAATAATTTTGCTGGTGGCCTTAGAACACTGAGCTAAAGTCTCCCACTTTACCTTGTATGCCATCCTTCTAATTCCTTTCTCACTGTTCCTTGCTTATAAACTCCCATAAGGCACCATACTTGATTGAGTGGATGTACCGTCTCCACTCGATTATCCGGACTATGTGGGAAGGACCCCCAGCCGGATAATCACGTTTTCCAGATAAGAGTACTTTTTCACCCGAGTCCAATAGTGACCATTTCCAACTATTTTTATACCACAAACAACATAATTTTAAATTGCCTTGCCACATATAATTGTTAAATATTCAACTAGAAACCTCGACTTACCTTGTTGTTCGTCTTCTTGATTGATGCCACACATCTTGAAGTTAAGAATTCTTGACAATTTACGTAACTTATACTAACACAACACTAAAATTAACACTTAAAATTACTGTACAGTTCATTAAGCAAAGTTAGTTTTGACTGCCAGCTGCTGAAGCCTCACTGGTTGAAGGCATTTAGTTTGGCTGTGATGCCTCACTGGTTGAAGGCACTTGGGTTGCCTGTGACGCCTCACTGGTTGAAGGAGCTTGGGTTGCCTGTGACGCCTCACTGGTTGGAGGCGCTTGGGTTGCCTGTGAGGCCTCACTGGTTGAAGGCGCTTGGGTTGCCTGTGAGGCCTCACTGGTTGAAGGCGCTTGGCTTGATTTTCTTACCATATAAGAATCAAGTGTAGCTTGCCTTCTGTGTTCTCTGGCCAGTTGTATGATCAGCTCTTTGGTTTGCCTCAGGTACCGATACATGTTTCGAACTTCTGGATTAGCACTGTTGGATGAAAAGTTAATTAATCAGTCAACATAGGTCATAAGTAAACTGTATTTCGTGGTCAGTGGTGTTGGTTCTTCATCCTCCTCCTCTTTGTCGACCTCACCAATAACAGACTGGAGAATCTCGTCTTTACTCATCACACCATATCCTGGGTCATTGGCATCTCTTTCAAGCTAATCACATCCTGTTGTTCTAAGTTTTTGCCGGCATTTCTGAACATTCCATGGATTTCATCTGTAAATCCTTCAGAATTCATTTCTTCCTCCTCATTGCTGACCGTAGACGTGAGGAGTTTTTTCCAGGAATTCTTCAAAGTCGATTCCTTTACTTCACTCCACACCTTGGCTCAGTTATAGATGGCTTCCTTGATTGTATAGTTCTTCAAATTCTCAAGTTTTTTTTTTTTAGCCCTGTTATCCACACCGAGTTCCACATCTTCCGGAAGAGGAAAAATCACTAAAACATCGTTGAGCATCTTTTTGGTGTACAACCTCTTCGTGGCACAGATAACTCCCTGATCCATAGGCTGGATGCGAGAGGTTGTATTTGGAGGAAGTGCCATACACGTTATTATGCCATCATGTGAGGTTAACATGTCAATTCTGGGGTGAGCAGGCGCATTATCAAGCAAGAGCAAAGCCCAAACTTTGCTTGGCCTTACTTTGAGTTTCTTAACTTGATAGTCACGAACTTCCTTGCAGAACACGTCATGAAACCAGGAAAGAAAGATCTGTGTAAACCATGCATTTTGTGAGTTATAATATTTGACTGGCAGTCTGTCCATGCAATGTTGCAAGGCTCTTGGTTTCTTTGATTTGCCAACAATTGCACACGTGATTCTGTCTGTGCCGTCAGCATTTGCTCGCATCATGGCCGACAGCCTGTCCTTGTTAACCTTACTGCCTAGCACACAACCCCTCACTCCTCATAGCTAGAGTTTTTTCTGGTAAACTCCTCCAATGCAGTCCAGTTTCATCAGCATTATAAATTTGATAAGAATATAAATTATTTGACAAAATGTATGTTCTTAATTTATATTTAAATGGTTCTGCACTGCTTGTATCTGCACTCGGTTTTTCACTGACAGTTTTCTTCTTCACAGTATTGTGCCTCCCTTTGAACCTTGCAACCCACCCTTCGCTAGCCTGGAAAACCTTTATTCCAAGGCTTGTTGCAAACCTGCTTGCAGCATTAAATTGTATTTCTGGGCTGCGAATTGTCACGCCAGCTGTGCGGTGCTGAGCAAACCACTTGTATACAGCCTCATCCAACTGTACATGCATCGAAATTTTCAAAGTTTTTCTACCACACCTTCTGCTAGTGCTTGCACCTTCACTCTCACTGGTTGAAACGTATTTCAGATATTTCTCTTTGTTTCCTTATATCAGAAACAGTCTATACAGTATTAAATTCCTTTTCAACACTCGAAGTCGACTGGCCATTTTCACAAAGTTGTATAACACGAAACTTGTCTTTAATTGTTAGGACAACCTTCTTTCTCATAACACCTCCAGAACAATTGATGCTGCTACCAGACATAATCTTGGCCAAAAATGTTCAAAGTTATTATGAATATAAAAAAGTTATTTAAAAAAATATTTCACTAATGGCACGGCACTGTGGTATAACACGAGGGACGGGAACAGGTGGCTTGACCAGGCCTGGACAGGTCCACTTGGGGCTGCTATAGCACATTACGTAGGCCACCAGGAGGAAAAAAAGCTCACAGTATTTTTGAAGGAAACTTCAGCCTGTGCAAATTGTTTTTAGGAAACTTGTATACTGTATTTGCTATTACATAATTACTAGTATTTCTTTCGTTTTTGGCTATGATGAATTGTTCTAAAATTAATGTTAATTCCTGTACTGTAGTGTATAGGCCCCTCCACATGCCCCTTATTCCCCAGGTGGTCCCTTCCAACGCTCCCCACTCTCCCGACACCACCCACCTACCCCACCCCCTCCTACACCATGCGCCTTGAACCACAGCCATTCGGGATTAATACAGTACGGCCCGTTGCATGACTCTCGCATCCAGACAATTCACCGCTTGTCCGGCTGATTGTCCGGATAGTGTAACATCGGCAGCAAGTTAACTGGCCCAGATTTTTTTATCCGGCCAAACACCCGCTTTTCTAGCTCCATGGACATTTTGGCCGGATAGTGAGAGAACTTTATTTGGCCACGATTTTAGCCAGATAAGGGCGTTTTTCCGGATGGTCGGATCCCGGATAATCGTGTCTACAGCATTGATCTCTGGTTCGTAATATTGTTTCATATTCCAGATCCTCGTGTTGTTGCTAACTGCAGTGTATAGGCTGTGAACCATGTGTAATTTCTTTTTATTTATGAATGAGGGTCATTTTTTATATTAACATTAATAAATGAACATTGTATTGAATATACAGTATTGTAAGAGGAATGTATTTTAGCAATTATAAAATTTGATTTAACCCTTAAACTGCACAACACGTCATATGCAGGGTTGAGTAACTTGCAAAAAGTTGCGCATTGCGTCATATGACACAATGGAATACTACGCAAGATTTAAACGGTCCGCGGATACACGGGGTTCACCTCACCTTCATCAGGGCTCTTGTAAACAGACGCCATTTAAAAAAAAAAAATCGTGGGCCACATTCCCGGATGTGAGAGCCTCAGTGGTGAGTGAGCCACCAAGCCTGGTACACGTAACATGTGCTCACAGCACTGCTAACCAGCTTGTGACCACAGTATTGCCTAAAAATACCAAAATATATATGTACATGCTATTATTTAGCGATGATAGTATTACAGAAGAGCCCTGACTGTGATAAAAATGACCAGGATTCTGATAATAGCAGGATTGTTGTGATAATTAGCGCTGTCATGGGAGGAGTAATCTTAGTGGGGAGGGAGGTAGCATTGTCTGCTGACTGTGTGACCCCCTTTTACTGTCTGGACTCCTATACAGTACCAGCTTAGTTGTTCGTTATGGTGAACAAAATATGCAGATACTTATATATAATGTCTGTATACAGTGAATAAAAGTAAAAACAGTATGGTGTAAGGAGAATGGTGGCGAGTAAGGTGAGGTGAGGGAGGGAGCGAGTGACGGCCAGTGGCAGGCTGCCACTTCCTGCCACTGCCATTCGGCATACCAGCTTAGTGGTTCGTTACGGTGAACACAAATGTAGATACTTGTATATAATGTGTATATATAGTATAATAACAGCAAAAGGAGTGTGAGGGAGAAGCCATTTTGGTGAGGGAGGTGGTAACATCTGCATGATTTATCATGCTGGGTAGGGGTGACCACTATGCTCTTTGGGCACTATACCGGCTTAGTTGAACAGTTATGGTGAACAAAACATGTAAATACTTATATATAATGTGTGTATATAGGGTAATAACACCACAAACAGTATTGTTGGGGAGAAATTTTAGTACGTCTGCCCTTGAATGTGTGAGGGAGGCAGCCACCAGCTGACTGTGTGTAGCAACATCTCTTAGTGCTTGAACTAACTATATCAGCTTAGTTGTATAGTTGTGGTGAACAAAACGTGTAGATATTTATATATAATGTCTGTATATAGTGAATAAAAGCAAAAACAGTATGGTGGGAGGAGAATGTGGGCGAGTGAGGAGTTAAAGAAGTGAGTGGCAGCGAGTGGCTGGCTTGTGTGTTGCGGTCACTCCTCGTTACTCTTTGACTCATAATACCAACTTAGTGGTTGGTTATGGTGAACAAAACATGCAGATAGTTATATATAACCTGTGTATATAGTGTAATAACCGACAAAGTATTTGTTCACTGATGAACATAATTGAATCAACAATATGCACACGATAATTTTGAGTACAGTGATGATTCACTCATTTTATTATATATCACACTACTCACTATTGAATAATATTACTGCAAAAAAAAAAAACAAAGATAAATCAATCAGAGACATTGAAATAATTAGGTAATTATTTCCTTTGTGGCCACTCCTGCCTGACAGCTGAGGCGGAACAGAATGCCTGGGACGCATGATGAGTCAGTGCCTGTTTTTTGCCAGACTTCCCCACCCTATAGTGGGCAAAATATGCCACTTATGATTTTATTACTATTTTTCCCATGATCAGAGAACACAAATTAACACTTTCGCGCTCTCGGAGCTCAAAAAAAAACAATACCCCAGATGCTTTCGGCACTTCGCGCGCCTACGCGGTAAGACCGAAAAAGTGTACACTCTTTTGACTGTCCTGACAATAATTGAAGGCGCACGTATTTAAATTTGGTATCACTGTGTTCGCAATGAAATTGTCTATAAGAGCATACCTATAAAATGCCGCCCAAGCATAAGGAGTATCAACACCAAATAAAAAAACTATGCAGATCACTCGCCGAGAGCGCCAAACAGCAACAAAATGTTTCCACTCTTAATGGTTGCGAAGCCTACAGTTGTCCTACATCGCTAATTTTGGTATCATTGGAATTGCAATAAAATTCTCTACACGGACATATGCATATGAATGTTTAATATAGGTAATTGCCCACCCGCAAGAGTGTGTGAAGTGGAGAGTAGTTAGCCGCGAGCGCACTGGCGAAAACACGGGGGAAATCATGCTTGGAAAGTTTATACATTTATACGTTTCCTGACCCTACTTTTCTATGTACGTATTTCTTTTTTATACCAATGTGTTCGCAATAAAATTTTCTATAAGATGAATTGTATAACAATTGTACAAAGCATGTGTAAGAGAAGCGCCAAATATAGAACCACGTCGCTCAGTATGCGTTCGCGGCAGAAACGAACGCATTGTTTTCGTTCGTTTGATGTTTGTCATGTTTATACTTGTTGAAACATTTTATAATTTGTATGACAGTGATCGCAGTAAAATTCCCTACACAGACATATACATAACACGTACAAATATTTCCCACGTGTTGGATATATCAACGGCTAAAGGGAACCCACTGCCACATGCCCGCCACACCCAGAGCCACACCCGCCACACCCCCAAACATACTTTGTTTTTTTTTTTTTACTCATAGAAGTTTATGTGATATAATATTCATTCTGGTACCAAAAAATTCGCAAATAAATTCTCTACAAAACGTATATAATATAACTTCTTATAGATGATGATAAATTCCAAATAGGTGTACTTATCCTGTCTATGTTGATTGAAGATCAACAGTTGAGCATTTTTTCTTCACTCCACCATCTTCAGGCTTCTGATCCTGAAGTTGCTCATCTGATGTTTCTTAGGTGGAGTGAAGCTGTTGCCGGTGGTTATTTTTTCTCCACCCAAAATATCTTTCTTCGGTGGTACCTTGTGTAGCAAGGCGCAGCGCACAGTGCCACATCACAAGTTTTACATCCATATATCACGTCCCTCCTTTTGCCAGACTTGAAACAAACACGGCATCTTCTTTTTTTAGCCAAGTGCACGAGTTCATGCGTCAACTTGTAGTTGAGACGTTGTTCTGAATCTATAATTCTTCTATTTCTTGGATGCACTGGAGTAATAGTGATCTTCTTGGTCCATTTGTGGGTTTTTCTTGCAAACTCATAATATTTGACCATTTGATCAAAATGATCAACACCTTTCATGAACTTATTGTAATCCACTATGGCTTTTGGTTTGTTCATTTTCACAATTTCTACTCCAGTTCTCCTGTCACGTTTACGAACGCGTTTCCTGCGCTGTGCTCGAGTAGTGTCGGCATTGTGGATATTGGTGATGACAGAGACGGGGCGCTTGTCCTTCCAAACTATAACATGATTTCTATTTCCATGAAAACTCCATGAATGAAACTCCATGAAAACTATTTCATGGAGAAAAATCTGAGAGTATCCCCATCCATTTCGGTTAGAAAATGGAATTTATAGAAATATTTTTTCGATGGACTACAAAAGTAGGCTGTTATGCGGAATCGTAAGAAAAAACGGCGACGAGTTATCTCTAATCTAAAGCGCGAAAGTGTTAACAGGTTTAGAAGAATTTTTTTTTTGTATGTGCCTGTGGGTGACAATGGCCAAATAGCCCTTAGCAACACAAGGGTTAATTTTTCTATGGCGAGCCCTGTTGGCTCCCTGAAGCTATCCAAACTGATATGTGCTATACAGTTGTATCTCGGCTTACGAATTTAATCTGTTCCCAGAGACGGCTCGTAAGCCGAATATTCATAAAATGAAGCAAATTTCCTCATAAGAATTAATGTAAATTGAATTAATCCGTTCCAGACTTCCCAAATAATTAATTTCAAAGTAAATTTTATATCTAATTCACCCAAATCTTCAGTATTAACGTATGTACAAGTTATTATTTGCCTTTACTGATGACTTGTTGGCGTATGGAAGACGGTGAGGAGGGGGAGGGGGAGAGGTGTTAGTGTTTGTAAGGGGAGTCCCCTTCCATTATAACATTATTCAGTGATGACTTTTCTGGGGTACTCTCTCTGGCATGTTTTGTCTGCATACCATTAGGACCTGCATGTGGCTCACTGCTTGATTTTCTCACTAAAAAGCGATCCATAGAGGATTGTTTTTCACCTTGTTGTAAAACTTGTCTATAGTGAGGCATCACATTGTCATTAAAAAGGTTAGGGCAACGGCCTACAACAGCTTGCTCTGGGCGAGTCGTTTCAACAAAAGTTTGCATTTCTTCCCTCAGCCTTCACCACTTCCTAATTGTTGAGGAAGGGACAATCTCTACTGCCTCCTCCTCCCCTGAAGACATTTCCTAAGCTACCTCTTGTTGTTGCTCATTGTGAAGGGCTAGGAGTTCTTCGGTGGTCAGTTCTTTGCCGTGTTCCTCCACCAACTCCTCCACATCAGCACCATCCAACTCCAAGCCCAATTTCTAGCCCAGAGAAACAATTTCCTCAACAATAGGCACTTCAGGTCCAGGCTCAAACCCCTCAGAGTCTAGTTCCGAAACACATTCAGGCCACAATTTTCTCCAGCCAGAGATCAGGGTTCTCTCAGTCACTTCTTGCCAGGCTTTGTCAACGAGTTTTAAAGCAATACAAATGTTAAAATGACTTTTCCAGAACTCTTTTGAGGGTGAGGTTTGTGGCATCAGTCACTTCGAAACATTTCCGGAAAAAGTCCTTTCATAAAGTTTCTTGAAATTGGCAATGCATTTCTGGTCCATAGGCTGAACTAGAGGAGTAGTGTTAGGAGGAAGGAACTTTATTGTAACAAAATAAAATTTGTCCAACAATGCATCTTCCAAGCCTGGAGGATGAGCAGGAGCATTGTCGAGGAGAAGCACGGCCTTCAATGGCAAACTTTTCTCCTGCAGATATGTTTTATGGCAGGGCACACCACCTCATTCACTCACTCCTTATAAAATAGCCTTGTCACCTATGCCTTACAATTAGCTCTCCACATCGCACACAGTTTGTTTTTCTGCACATTATATTTTCTGGGGGGAGCCCTGTTGGCTTCCCAGAGCTATCCAGGCTGAATGGATATGTATAACTTTCTGGCATCAAAGTGCTTTGAGTTCGTGCCTACTGGGGACCACGAGCCAGATCCTGGGCCCCCTCAGAGAGGCACGAGGAGCAATGGCCTATAGAAACCCCCCTGTGGTTGGGAGCATTCTATGTCTGCCATCGACCGGGACTGGCACCCAGAAAGGTAGGCGCCCCAAAACAAACCCCTATTCCGGTGAAAATATTGCTACTGAAAGCCGAACTAGTGGACAGAAGTCCCCAAACAAAATTATCAAACTATCATGATGTCATCACGTTGCCGCGCCGCCATCTGCGCAATACCCCATCCCCGGGAGGGGGGAAGGGGGAGCCCCAGACCATCCGCACCGGCGATCCAACT
This sequence comes from Procambarus clarkii, assembly GCF_040958095.1. Taxonomy (NCBI): domain Eukaryota; kingdom Metazoa; phylum Arthropoda; class Malacostraca; order Decapoda; family Cambaridae; genus Procambarus; species Procambarus clarkii. The sequence goes on along the minus strand of NC_091193.1, from coordinate 5,242,963 downwards.
GGCAGTTCGTGGCTGATGTGGTTACTGGCCGGTCGAGTGCCTCTGGCTCTGGTTTTGTTTCAGTTCTGTGCCTTGTGGTGTGGGGTGTGAGCCAGGAGTGAGATTCCACAGTACTCGGGCTGCATGTGCCTAGGGCTATCTTCCCTAGATGCCCTGTAAGTACTGCCCTTGGGGCTTGGGGCCACCTTCCACAAGTCACCTTGGGATCTACCTCCGCTGTGTCCTTTACTGTTCGGTACTGGGCCGCCCTTGGAGTCAGCTGGGGTTTTGTTGCCCTTGTTTGTCTCTGGGTAGGAAGTAGTTTTTGTCACTGGTAGGGGCACGGGGTACTGCACAGCTAGTTTTCACCTATAACAGCGGCCGGCTCTGTTCCGCCTGGGTATGTTGTCCTCTTGCGAGGTTTTTCTTGTTTTTGCCTGGTGGGGGGGTTCTGCTGTTGTGGTCCCCCTTGGCTGTTCTAGGGGTTTTCTTATAGATGTTTTCTGTTTGGTGGTGCTCCCCGGTTGGCTCCCGTGAGTGGATACATCCCGGGGGTTCAGCTTTTAGAGGTTTGTTTGGTAGACTTCGGCGCCGGTTCGCAGTACCCTGCCTGGGCTTCCCTTAGCGTGTTACCAAGGCTAAGGGCCCTGGGAAACTCCACGGGGGCTCTGTGGACCGATGGATGTGACCCCTGCATCCCCCCTCGCGTCTTGCGAGGGGAGATGCAGGGATCACATTGGTCTCATTTACCCGGGCCACTGGTCGTAAGCGGGTGCAGGTGGCTGCGGCGTTGCATGCTAGGTTTAGGTTGCAGCGATGCTCTTGGTTGGTTGCGGCCCCGGATGCCCCGATGCTGCCCCGTTTTGGTTGTTAGGGGTCTTGGTTTAGGAGTGGGGGTCGCTTCGGCTCTGGTTCCTTCTGCTCCTCCGAGTCCTTCCCCTTCTGTTGTGCATACTTCCTCCCCGTGCTTCTGGCTCCCCAAGGGGAGGAAGTATGGGGAGGAGGAGGTGGGTTTCGGGGTTGGAGCAGGGTCTGGTTGGATTGAGACTCGGGCGGCCTTGGTGGTTTTCCTCTTCCGGCGTTATTTTCCCTGCTTGCGGGGGGAAGGGGGGGGGGGTTCTGTGTGGTGACACTACCTCCTCTGTACTGCACATCGTCTTCTGCTGGGTATGCACCTTTGGTCATATTTCAACTTCGAATTCATGTTTTTGTTCGGGTAACAGTACGTACAATACCTACAGTCTCTTATATGCATACCGTTTCGAGCAAGCCACTGGCGATGCTCTGGTGTGTTACTCGGCTCGACTGTGTTGTGGCACGGTTGTGTCTCCGCTCTGCAGGTGAGATTGTATTGTCTGGCGACTCTGTCAGCCGGGTGCTGGTTCTTGACTTTTGGCGAGGTACTTGCTAGTTGTGCTTGCGGGGGTTGAGCTCTGGCTCTTTGGTCCTGCCTTTCAACTGTCGGTGGACGGGTGTGCAGTTTCCTGAGCCTACTGGGCTCTTTCTTCTCTACAATTGCATGTGTGTGTGGAGTCTGCCTCCACCACATCGCTTCCTAGTGCATTCCGTTCCTACCTCCTCTGACATTGATCAGGTTCTTTTTAACATTTTCGCTCTCCGATGCCTATTATCGTCATAAGTTTTTCTCCTTAATGTAATCCGATGACAATCGCTCGCGTCATCTATTAAAATATTTGTAAAAAATTTAATTTTCATCCGATCAACTTCTAGGTGATTTCAAAATGAGCGCCATTGTCTTCCCACTCTCCTCCATATGCCGCATGGCATTCTGGGTCGTCAGGCCATGCGGTGGGCGTAGTGCTTTATCACGCTCATGACCAGAGCGCTGCTGGCTCGCGTCTCGAACTTGTGCAAATCTCAGTTATTATCAGCCTTTATATTGGTTTGCGTGTCTTTCACACACATTATATATGTTACACATATATATATTATATATGTTATATATATGTTACAGAGAACATAAAGGTATAGTGCTCCTGAAAAATAGGTGAGATAACAGGAAAGTGCTAAGGGAAGTGAAAAATCGGATGAGAAAAAGTTGCCCTAGTGTTTACAGTGCAGAGAAGAACATTCAAGATGGCCACTGGCAAGGGGAAAAACAAAACAGAGCTTGATTTTGAGGGATTCAATGAAGAAAGCATTGATATTAGTAGTCTACATAACAAGTTGGTAAATTTAGATACTATAGTGAACTCTCATGTAAAAATAATTAGTAAATTGAAAGAAAGTAATGACCATTTGAATAGCAAAGTTTTATGTCTTGAGGGTTTAGTGAAAGACTTGCGCAAGGATAAGAATCAATTGGAAACAAATTGCAAAGCCATGGAAGAAGAAAATAAACTCTTAAAAATAGCTTTGGAAGAAGTTAAAGTAAATTTAAACATAAATGACTACAATAGGTTAGGCAAGGAAATTCAACAGGAGAAACAGCTTTTGTCAGCACAGATGGAGGAAGTTACACAGGGAATAGAACAGTGCAAGAAAGATATGCAACTCACTTATGCACAAGTGGCCAAGGAGAAGGAAAAAATAGAAGAAGCAGTAAAGGAAGTCAAACACTACAGCAACCAAGATAAAACAAACATTAGGCTAGAAGTGAGGAAAGAATTGGCATCTAACCCGAAGTTGGTGCAAAACACAGTTGATCGGAGTAAGTCCCTGATCATTTTTGGCTGCAAAGAAAAGGCGATAACATCTAGGTCAGAAAGAGCTGTAGAAGAAGCTAAAGTAGTAGATAAAATTGTTGGCCTCGTGGAAGGTCTTACAAACAGAGAGAATGTGTGCGACTACAGGAGAATAGGCAGGTACGTAAAAGGGAAAGATCGACCTTTGAGGATCACCCTAAACGGTGCCAAACAGATAGAAGAAGTACTAAGGAATGCTAGAAAATTGCAAAGGGATGAGGATGGGAAAGGGTGGTCGTTAAGACGAGATCTTTCAAAAGAAGATAGAGAGAAGCTGAAACTGAACCTCGCCGAGGCAAAACATTTAAATGAGAGCAGGAATGAAGAAGAAATAAATTCTTTTTTCTACAAAGTGATAGGGGTAGGCAAACCAGTAAAGTGGTACATAAAGGCAAACCAACAAAATCAATAAAGAGAGGGGGAGTGAAGAATAAGGAGAGGGGGAACAAGTTCCTGAAGATTGCATACACCAACATAGATGGAGTGAGATCGAAGATACTGGAGTTAAGTGATGTAATACAGCTGCAGACACCAGACATTGTTGCACTCATGGAGACAAAACTTGAAGATGTAATTTTAAATGAGGTCATATTCCCAAGGGGCTACTCAATTTGGAGACGGGACAGAAAAATTAGGAAAGGCGGTGGCGTTGCTGTGCTGGTAAAAGAACACCTAAAGGTGAAGGAAATAATGACTGCCAATCCACAAGAAGTTGACATAATAGCACTAGAGATCTGCTATGAGGATGATAAACTAATGATGATAAATGCATATAGTCCACCGCCAAGCAGCACATGGTCAAAGGAGGAGCTAGATAGTAAACGTGAAGGTCTTATAACAATAATGAGAGAGATTATAGCGAGAGCGGATAACGATAGATCACGACTGTTGATAGTCGGTGACTTCAACTTGAAATCCATAGACTGGGAAGCATATGAAGCTAAAACAGAAGATTTTTGGACCTGTAAATTTGTAGACCTCATCCTGGAAACATTCTTGTATCAACATGTTAAACAAGCTACGAGGATGAGGGAAGGGGACGTTCCCTCCATGCTAGATTTGATATTTACCAGGAAGGAGGAAGAGATATTTGACATTCAGTACCTTCCTCCCTTGGGTAAAAGTGACCATGTCTTTTTGGGAATAAAGTATGCAATGCGTTATAAGCTGGAAGAAAATAAGGAGGTTGAAGCAGTTGAAAAACCAGACTTCAGGAGAGGACATTATGGTGACCTTAGAAATTTTTTTAGTGAGTATAATTGGACAGACTTGATGCTAGGCAAGGAAGTGAATGAGATGTATGGCAAGTTTTGTGAAATATATGATAAAGGCACAAAAAAATTTATACCAAAACAGAGATGCAGAACTAGGAAACAGGATTGGTTCAATAGAAATTGCGAGAGGGCTAGAGACCGAAAGACACAAAAATGGAATCAATACAGGAAGAGGCCGAACCCCCAAACATACCAGCGATACAAAGATGCGAGAAACAACTACACGGCAGTGAGGAGAGAGGCAGAAAGAAATTTTGAAAAAGGGATTGCGGACAAATGTAAAACAGAACCAGGTCTATTCTATAAATTCATAAACAACAAATTGCAGGTAAAGGATAATATTCAGAGGTTGAAAATGGGAAATAGATTCACGGAAGATGAAAAGGAAATGTGTGAAACACTAAACGAAAAGTTCCAAAGTGTGTTTGTACAAAATGAAATCTTTAGGGAACCAGATACAATAAGAATTCCAGAGAACAACATAGAACACATAGAGGTGTCTAGAGACGAAGTGGAAAAAATGCTCAAGGAGCTCGGTAAGAACAAAGCAGCTGGCCCAGATGGCGTTTCACCATGGGTTCTGAGAGAATGTGCATCTGAGCTCAGCATTCCACTTCACCTGATCTTTCAGGCATCCCTGTGTACAGGAATCGTAGCAGACGGGTGGAAACAGGCTAACATAGTTCCAATCTACAAAAGTGGCAGCAGGGAAGACCCCCTCAATTATAGACCTGTATCATTGACAAGTGTAATAGTGAAAGTATTGGAAAAACTAATCAAAACTAAATGGGTAGAACACCTAGAGAGAAATGATATAATATCAGACAGACAGTATGGTTTTCGATCTGGAAGATCCTGTGTATCGAATTTACTCAGTTTCTATGATCGAGCCACAGAGATATTACAGGAAAGAGATGGTTGGGTTGACTGCATCTATCTGGACCTAAAAAAGGCTTTCGACAGAGTTCCACATAAGAGGTTGTTCTGGAAACTGGAAAATATTGGAGGGGTGACAGGTAAGCTTCTATCATGGATGAAAAATTTTCTGACTGATAGAAAAATGAGGGCAGTAATCAGAGGCAATGTATCAGAATGGAGAAATGTCACAAGTGGAGTACCACAGGGTTCAGTTCTTGCACCAGTGATGTTTATTGTGTACATAAATGATCTACCAGTTGGTATACAGAATTATATGAACATGTTTGCTGATGATGCTAAGATAATAGGAAGGATAAGAAATTTAGATGACTGTCATGCCCTTCAAGAAGACCTGGACAAAATAAGTATATGGAGCACCACTTGGCAAATGGAATTTAATGTTAATAAATGTCATGTTATGGAATGTGGAATAGGAGAACATAGACCCCACACAACCTATATATTATGTGAGAAATCTTTAAAGAATTCTGATAAAGAAAGAGATCTAGGAGTGGTTCTAGATAGAAAACTATCACCTGAGGACCACATAAAGAATATTGTGCAAGGAGCCTATGCTATGCTTTCTAACTTCAGAATTGCATTTAAATACATGGATGGCGATATACTAAAGAAATTGTTCATGACTTTTGTTAGGCCAAAGCTAGAATATGCAGCTGTTGTGTGGTGCCCATATCTTAAGAAGCACATCAACAAACTGGAAAAGGTGCAAAGTCATGCTACTAAGTGGCTCCCAGAACTGAAGGGCAAGAGCTACGAGGAGAGGTTAGAAGCATTAAATATGCCAAAACTAGAAGACAGAAGAAAAAGAGGTGATATGATCACTACATACAAAATAGTTACAGGAATTGATAAAATCGACAGGGAAGACTTCCTGAGACCTGGAATTTCAAGAACAAGAGGTCATAGATTTAAACTAGCTAAACACAGATGCCGAAGAAATATAAGAAAATTCACCTTCGCAAATAGAGTGGTAGACGGTTGGAACAAGTTAAGTGAGAAGGTGGTGGAGGCCAAGACCGTCAGTAGTTTCAAAGCGTTATATGACAAAGAGTGCTGGGAAGACGGGACACCACGAGCGTAGCTCTCATCCTGTAACTACACTTAGGTAATTACACGATGGATCAGGGTCCAGGGCAGAGCAGTTCCATGCCGAAAACAGTGAAGAAATCTACCAAAGAGGATAGAATAAGTATGCTCTACAAGAAATTTCGTAATGTTCGGCTTACACCATAAGAGCATAAGAAATATTGCTGGAACAACCGTGGACATCTTCAAGAGGAAACTAGATTTATTCCTCCAAGGAGTGCCGGACCAACCGGGCTGTGGTGGGTATGTGGGCCTGCGAGCCGCTCCAAGCAACAGCCTGGTGGACCAAACTCTCACAAGTCAAGCCTGGCCTCAGGCCGGGCTTTGGGAGTAGAAGAACTCCCAGAACCCCATCAACCAGGTTACACCAACAAAAATACCTGGTTTGATTCAAGAATTATCCGATATTAATACAGATGTTGAGGGGGAAGAACAGGATATTGATTTCGACAGTGATTCATCAGATGTAGACATGGCAGATGATGGTGAGTCAATGGTTGAGGAGAGTGAGGATTCTGAGGAGGAGGACGGGGGACGTCCACAGCCTCCTGTTCGGATGCGTGCAGGACGTACTCGACAAACAAATCCTGATGATGCCTGTTGTACTGACAACACTCCACCATCTGTAGAAAGTCTCACTGGAACACCAGGCCTGAGTATACCAACACCTACCATGCCTATACAATTTGTACAATTATTTTTGACTCGTGCATTGATTGAGTATTTGACGACTGAAACAAACTTGTCTGCAGAACGATTTCAACAGAATGCTTCCTCGAGTGCAGCGAGTCTTTGGCGAAAAGTAACCGTAAAGGAAATGGCACGATATTTGGGTCTGGCCATGTTGATGGGTATTGCAAAACTACCAACGATGAGAATGTACTGGCAAACAAGCCGGCTGTGGCATATGTGTACATTCAATACTTTCATGACGTCGTGGTGTAAGTGGTATTGCTTATATATATTGCAGTTGTTATTGCTTATATTTGTCTTTCTATTTAGAGCATTTTATTGCGAATAATTTGATACCACAATGAACAATGTAGCACAAACTTTTGTTAGCAAATTATATGTGTTTGTCTGGTGTATTAGGTGTAGCGGGTGTGGCAGCGTGTGTGCTCTAGCAGGTAACGCTTCAGCGACTTTAGGGGTCGTTGCGGGTTATGTGCCCCCATGTTGTCTAATTTATATGCATATGTCTGTGTAGGGAATTTTATTGCGATCGCAGTGATACAAAAAAGAACGATGTCGAACAAGTTTGGAGTTGATAAACCTGAAAAGAGTAGCAACATGTTCGCGCTGTTTGGCATGCACGACTAACAAACGACTTGGTTTTTTTATTTGGTGCCGGCATCACATTAGCTTTGGTGACATGTTTGTTATACATATGTTCCTCTAGAACATTTCATTGAGAACACATTGATACCAAAATGAAACATGTACATTGAAAATTACGGTCAAAAACATGAAGAGCATAAACTTTTCAGTAGGGGTGTAGCTGATGTGAAGTTGGGCGTGCGGTAGCGGGTAACCCTTGGGCAACTTCCCACAGTCTTGCGGGTGGGGCGCGCCCATGTTTTGTACTTTATTTTCATATGTCTGTGTACGGAATTTTATTGTGATCACAGTGATGCCAAAATCAACGGCGTAGAACAATTCTGGTGTTGACAAACCTGAAAAGAGCATAAACATTTCATCGCTCTTTGGCGCTCATGGCTAATGATCGCAAAAGTTTTTTTTATTTGGTGTGGGTCTCGTGTCTGCTTTGGTGAAATTTTATATATATATATATATTCCTCTAGAGCATTTTCCTGCAAACAAATTGATACCAAATTTAAATACCTACATGGAAAATTAAGGTGAGCAGACCGAAAAGAGTATACGCTTTTCAGTGTCGCCGCGCGGTCACCTGAAATGCTCAGTGCACGAGGGGAAAGTTAAAGAGCCTTCTGCCAGGAGCGCGATAGTGTTAATGTCTATGGCTCATTTGGGTCCTCGGCTTCCTCCTGTGTACCCTTGTGCATGTACCCCACCTTGTTTACTCTGTCGCTTTTCCGCTTGACAGGGTTGCATCAATGGCTCCTAACAGGGTTGTTGGGTGTTTTGCTTAGACACCTTGCGTGTGTTTTCTGTGACTACTTTGACTGTGTATCTTGTCCTTCGTTGTACTGTGGGGCACTGCCCCGCATTTCGGTGCTTTGTTAGTTTTTCGGCACCAGTGCTCTTTTTTTTTTCGGTCCGTGCTTTTGTGTCCTCCTCTTTGCTTGGTCTCTGTTCTCTGGACACGCCTTCCTTGCCTATCTTCGGTGCCTGGCTGCACCCTGATATCCATGGTGTCCCTCTGTGCGACTTCCCACTCCACACTTGTGGTTGGTTGTGTACATTGCGTTCCCGACTGCTACTTGGTCCATCTTCGGGGTTTTTCCTTGCCTATTTCCGTTTTTCCTCCTGTGCTACACATGGCTGTGTGTCTGGGTCGGTGCTTATTGGCTATACTGATGTTCGGTGCTGGGGTGGGCCTCTGTCCATGTTCCCTGTTTCTGGGGGGAGCCCCGTCGGCTCCCCGGAGCTTTACCGGCTGATATGCTAATGTCAGACTTTGGCATCAGTCATGTGTATGGAGTTCTAGGGCCTACCGGGGACCACGAGCCAGAACCTGGCCCCCTCAGAGAGGCAAGGGGAGCAATGGCCTATAGAAACCCCCGTGTGGTTGGAAGCATTCTATGTCTGCCATCGACCGGGTCAAGCATCCAGAAAGGTAAGCATTCCAAAACAAACCCCTATTCTGGTGAAAATTGCTACCTAAGCCGAACTAGTGGATAGAACTCTTCAACAGAAAACAAGGAAACTAGTATGACGTCATACGTCACGGCGCCGCTGTCTGCGTAGCTCCCCCCTCCCCGGGAGGGGGAAGGGGGAGCCCCAGACCTCCCACGCCGGCTATCCACCCATCAGTTCTTCGGCTGATGCTATAGGCAATGGTTATGTGCTCCAGTGGTTGTTTCAGCACTGTACCTAGAGTGTGGTGTCTGTTTTCTAGGTGGTGCGTGAGCCGGGAGCGATTCTTCAGTACTCTGGCTGCATGCGCCTAGGGTTCCCTTCCCTAGGTGCCCTGTAAGTACTGCCCTTGGGGCTTGGGGCCACCTTCCACAAGTTCCTTGGGTCCTGCCCCTGCTTGGCCGTTTACTGCTTGGTTTTCGGCCGCTCTTTGTGTGCTCGGGTGTTCTGTCTCCCTTGTTCGCCTTAGAGTAAGGGGCAGTGTTTTCACTGGTGGGGCACGGGGTACTGTGCAGCTTGTCTTTACCAATCATAGCGGCCGGCTCTGTTCCGCTTGGGTACGCTGTCCTCTTGCGGGGTTTTCTTTTTCTTTTTGTTTATCTACCTGGTGGGGGGGGTCTGCCTTCGTTCTTGCCCCTTGTGTCCCTTGTGTTCTGAGTATTTTCTGGTGGTACCCCCTGCTAGGTCCCCGTGAGTGTACACGTCCCGGGGGTTCAGCTCTTAGAAAGTGGTTTGGTAGCTTTGGGTGCCGGTTAGCAGTACCCTGCCTGGGATTACCCGAGCGCGAGTCCTCTTAAAGTAAACGCTCGGGACCCTGGGAAACCCCTGGGGGCGCGCGGGTCCGATGGATGTGACCCCAGAGTCCCCCCCTCGCTTCCAGCGAGTTTGAGGGTTGCTCTCACCTTTTGTCTCTGGGTGACTCTCTGTTTTGCCTCTGTCTGCTGCCTGTGGGGTCGGTGACACCTTCGACCCGGAGTCCTGCGAGTTTGGTTGCTCGTTGTGGCTCGGTTACCCAGTTGTGCTAACAAAGCGGGTGCGGGCAGCAGGGGCGTTGCACTTGAGCCTTGGTGGTGGCAACGTTCTCGTGGTTTCCTCCCCGGGAGCCCCGGGGCTGCCCCGTTGTAGTTCGTTTTGGGACTTGGGGGTGTTGGTTGCTTCAGTTCCATCCACGCCCCCTTGTCTTTCCCCTGGTTCACCCTTCCTGCCTGCATCCGGTTCCTGACCGTCTGTAGGTTCGGGGCGGGGTTTTTGGTGGTGTTGAGACTCGGGCACTCTCGGGGATTTCCCCTTCCGGGGTAGTGACGGGGGCATTTGGGCCTGTTCCTCCAGCCGTGTTGTATGAGTCTGCCAGTGGGCTCCCTTCCTTAGTGTTTTCACGGCTGCCCCGGTTTTCTGGTACGGCCGGGGCTTTGGGGGAACGGCTCGGCCCCGGGGCCTGTCGTGTAGGTTCCCGGGGCTGGGGAGGGGCTGACTTGGGGGGGCCTTGGCCCCGTTAGACCCCGTGGGGTTTTTTTTATCCCCCTCTAGGCGGGGCTTGTGGTTACGCGGAGTGGGGTCTTTCCTCCCCACTCGCCGTACGTGCTGTTGGACGTCGGCCCCTCCCCGGGCTCGGTTCCTTGGCCTTTGAGTCGGTTGGTTCCGTCCTGTGGGTGGATGTTTCCTCCCCCCCTTTTTGGGACGGTGTTTTTGTCATGTTTCCCCGTTCGATGGGGTTCTGCGTGACTTCTGATCTCGGGTGCGCCTGCGCCTTCGTGTGCCTTCGGGACTAGTGTTGGCTTCTGTGTTCTCGAGGGTACGGGAAGGTTTTTCGCTACTTCCCGCACTATTGGAACGTCTGTCGGCTCCTCGTACTTGTCGCCCTGTTGGGCTACTTGTCGCCCTGTTGGGCTACTTGTCGCCCTGTTGGGCTACTTGTCGCCCGGTTGGGCTACTTGTCGCCCGGTTGGGCTACTTGTCGCCCGGTTGGGTTCCTTTTTGGGCTCTTTGCTTCTTTGGCCGGTTTTATTGTTCCTGCTTCCTCTTTTGGCTACTTTTCTCGTGCAGTAGTCCTGGCTGGCGCCTTCCCGCAGGGAAGGTGTGCGGTTCGGCCAGCGTGTTACGCGCATGCGCCGTGGAGTTTGTTTTGGTCTGGGCGGTGTTTCAGTGCTGGGGTTTTGCTCCCTTTTTTGCTACAGTGCTTCGCCTCTCGTTCTTCTCCCTGGCTGCGGTATGTGCCCCTTCGTGCCGGGGGTGTCCTGGTTCCCAGTTGTGGGGAGGACACCGCGGTTTTCCCTGTGTCATGGGTGTGGACCGCCTCCTTCGCCTCTCCCTGCTCTCCTGCGGGTCCGGCAGGGTCCGGCTCTGGCGTCTTTACCTGGCGGTGCTCCCAAGTTCTTCTGGGCATGGTTGAGTCGTGTCAAGTTCGTGCCACCATACGCCAGGCGAGTTTCTGCGGTCTGGCGTCTTTTGGCCGGGCGCTGGATGCGGCGGTGTTTATATACCCGTCTTTATTTAGGTATATTTTTGTATGACTGAGACCGTTCGCACACCAGTGACTGTCCTTTTATCACCCCTTCCTGTCCCCCTCATGTGCATGTCCAACCCATGCTGGAGTCATTCAGGGGACCCTCCTTTTTTTTTTTTTTTTAATGTTGTGAGGTGTGGGGGTTGTAGGGTTGGTTCTGTACTCACCTGGTGAGGCTCCTGGCTGTGCTTGCAGGATTTGAGCTCTGGCTCTTGGGTCCCGCCTATCTGGTAGAACTTGCGGGATAGGTCCAGTGGAGTGCAGTGGTGCTACTGGCACTTTTGGGGAACACTGTATTACCATCGGTGGTCTGTGCTCGTTACACGACCTACTTGCGAGCATAAGCCTTCTTGCTGGTTCGTCCGTGGACTTCCAGGGCGCACTGGCCTGTTTTCGTATGGCAGTTCCGGCCCGTCCTGGTTGTGGGGGTATGTGGGCCGGTGGACTGCTCCTAGCAGCTGCCTGGTGGGCCATCCTCTGGCCGGTCTGGCCTGACCTTGGGCCGGGCTTCAGGTGTAAAAGAGCTCCCAGTACCTCATCCAGCAGGTATCGAGCGGGGTTTCTCCGCCGTCGGTTGCCTGGTGCAGGTTTCTGGGCCTGCAGGGTTTTGTCGTGTCTCCGTTGGCCCTGTCTGGGGTCTGCCTGCTCCGTTCTCTGCCTTTGCAGAGGGGAGTTGCTATTTACATGTTGCAGTGGTGCCTGTTGCTGCTGCTGCACGTGTGCATTGGTACTGTGTTTCACGGTGGCGTGTCCTTGTTCCTGTGTCCGGTTGTGGAGTGGCACTTTGCTGCCGTTTTGTGCCTGGGGATTGCGTGGGGTTTTTGTCCCTGCATGATTGTCCACCCCTGGTTGTTCTCCTGGGGTTTTTTGTGCTTCTGCTCTTTCTTCCTGCCTCCTCTGCAGCAGGGATGTTCTGCGTGTGTTCTTAGGCGTTGGTCAGCCTGTGTCCTGTGGTGTGCTTCTTTGTCTCGGTCTATTGCAGTTGTTCGTGCCCCTTGGTTCGGGTCCTGTTCTGGCGGCGACCCTTCCGCCTTCTTTGGTTTTCCTAGCTTGCCCTGCCGGTTGTTTTTTTTTTTTGTTTTTTTTTGGGGGGGGGGGGGGTTTCTTGCGATGTCTCGCGTCGGACCCGTCGTTTCTGAACTCCTGGCGGGCTTGCATGCTTTGGGGAGTTTTTCTGTTCGGCAGACGTTCCATCTCCTTGTGCCGCCTGGGTTTCGGTGGTCGCGCCCGAGATCTTCTCGCGGCTCCGCCTTTTTCCTGGGCTCGGGGGGGCCTTGTCAGGGCCGCTTATGTTCTGCCTCGTGGTCTCGCCTCCGGTTGGTGGTCGGGTGGCTTCGTGGTAGGTGTCCCACCTGCGTGCTTCTCTTGGCGGCAGTACAGGCATACCTCAGTATACGAGTTTAATCCGTTCCTGGAGACGCCTCGTATTCCGAAAACTCGCATTCCGAAGTTAATTTCCCCATAAGAAATAAAGGGAAATGAATTAATCCGTTCCTGACTACCCCAAAAACCCCACATCAAACTAAATTTTTATACCTAATTCATCTAAATAAACCTACAAAACTATGTTCCAGTTATTACTTACCTTGCTGTCGAGTGCTGTAGGCGTATGGAAGATGGTGAGGAGGGGGGAGGAGGAGAGGAGTTACTGTTTGGAAGGGGAGTCCCCTTCCATAATCACATCAGGCAGTGAGGACCTTTCTGGTGTGCTCTCCCTGGCACGTTTTACCTGAGTGCCACTAGGTCCTGGTTGAGGCTCACTGCTCGATTTCCTCACCACAAATCTGTCCATGGAAGCTTGCTTTTTCCTTCTTCGCAAGCTCTCTCTGTAGTAAGGCATCACATTGTCATTGAAAAGATTAAGACAACGGCCTACTACAGCTTTCTCTGGGTGAGTCTGTTCAACAGTTGTTTGAATCTCTTCCCACATCTGACACACCTTAATTACTGCAGAAGGGACATTCGCTGGTGCTGCTGCCACCTCCTCCTCCACTGCAGAATCATTTGCTGCTGCGTTGGCTTGCTGTTCCTGTTGAAGGGCTAGGAGTTCTTCGGTGGTCAGTTCTTCGTTGTGTTCTTCCACCAACTCCTCCTCATCATCACCATCCAATTCCAAGCCCATTTGCTGGCCTAGACTAACAATTTCCTCAACAATAGGCGCATCATTTATAGGCTCAAACCCCTCAAAGTCTAGTTCTCTTACACATTCAGGCCACAATTTTTTCCAGCCAGAGATCAGGGTTCTTTGAGTCACTTCTTGCCAGGCTTTGTCAACGAGTTTTAAAGCACTACAAATGTTAAAATGCTCGCTCCAGAACTCTTTGAGGGTGAGGTTTGTGGCTTCAGTCACTTCAAAACATTTCCGGAAAAGTGCCCTTTCATAAAGTTTCTTAAAATTCGCTATGATTTTCTGGTCCATAGGCTGAATTAGAGGAGTGGTGTTAGGAGGAAGGAATTTAACTGTGAGGAATTTATTGTATCTAGGCAACAAATCATCTTCCAAGCCTGGAGGATGAGCAGGAGCATTGTCAAGGAGAAGCACGGCTTTGAGTGGCAATTGTTTCTCCTGCAGATATTTTTCTATGGTAGGGCACAGCACTTCATTCACCCACTCCGAAAAAATAAGCCTAGTCACCCATGCTTTTTTATTAGACTTCCACATCACACACAAATGGGTTTTCTGCACTTTATACTGTTTGAAAACCCTTGGATTTTCAGAATGATACACTAGCAAGGGTTTAATTTTCAAATCGCCACTCGCATTTCCACACAGCACAAGCGTAAACCTATCTTTCATAGGCTTGTGTCCAGGCAAGGATTTTTCCTCCTTGGTAATGTATGTCCTCTTAGGCATTCTTTTCCAAAACAGTCCTGTTTCGTCACAATTAAACACTTGTTGCGGTAGGTATCCCTCAGCCTCTGCAAACTCTTTAAATTCGTCAATAAATCGTCCAGCGGCTGGTTTGTCTGAGCTGGCTGCCTCCCCATGCCTTGTAACACTATGGATACCACTTCTCTTTCTAAATTTTTCAAACCAGCCCCTGCTTGCCTTAAACTCTTTCGTTTCTGCATCACTCGTTGCAGGGGTATTCTTTAGAAGGTCTTCGTGCAACACCCTGGCTTTCTCACAAATAATGGCCTCCGAAACACTATCACCCCTCAACTCCTTGTCGTGTATCCAAATTAATAACAACTTTTCCACTTCTTCAAGTATTTGTGGTCTTTGTGCCGTTAATGTTCTTACTCCTTTTGCCACTTTAGCACCCATAATCTCATTTTTCTTAAGTATAGTGCATATTGTTGATGTGGCTTTGTTGTACTGCCTACAAAGTTCAACAACACGTGTACCGTTCTCATGCTTCCGAATGATCTCTTGTTTCTCCTCTATTGTCATCCTCACATGAGCTTTCTGGCCTTTATCCTTACCACTGGCTTTCTTGGGACCCATGGTGAGATATATAATAACAAACTGTATAGACAAATCACCAAAAATCCAACAAAACACTGAAAATCCGCGAGAAGAATTGATGTGAGGGTAGTCACTGAGCGCAAGACAATGGTAAACTGAGGGGCAGCGGGGCAGAGGGGCGACGATCGCCGAACCACCACGCGCTAAGTCGGCCTGTACGCGTATCAACAAACTCGCGTCCCGAGGTAACCCTCGCCTTCCGAGACAAATTTTTGGAGTAAATACTGCTCGTCTTCCGAAAAACTCTCATACAGGGACACTCGCATTCCGAGGTACCACTGTATGGGTATTTTGGCGGTTCTTCCTTTTCCTGTCCCTTCTTAGGTGGTTACTCTTGTTGGCTTGGTTTACTCTCGGCTTGGTTTTCTAGTGGGGGTTGGGGGCCGTCGTCTTGCCACATACTGTCCCCTCTTTTCGTGCGGCGCAGGCGGAGCCGCTTCAGCTTGCTTTCGGTCTTGGTGTTGCTTCTGCACCGTTAGTCAGCTGTCTTGTGCGTCGTTTCACCTCCGGCCTGTTCGTGCGCCGCTTGCACCATCCTGGTCTCTGGTCAGCGTGCTCTATCTTCTCCTCGGTTGGTAGTGCCCTTTCGGTTCCGGTGTGTTTTTTCGTCGGCTCTTTCCTTTGGGCCTTTGCCTCTGGGGGTCGGTTCGCTGAGTTTTCTTGCTCCTTCGGTTTTAGCGTTTTGGTTGTTTGATGGCAGCAGTCTCCATCTTTTCTGGCGCGGGGTGGGGCTGCTGCATTCTGGAGGGGTCCAGGGTTTGTTGGTGCTTCGTTGGTCGGGCCGGGGGGTGTGTCGTTTTTGTGTTCAGTGGCGGCCCTCCGCTGTTGTTTGCGTGCCACGGCGTTTGGGTCCGGAGCGCGTTTTGCGTTGATCCGGTTCTGTTCTTCCCGGTTCGCGGGTGTTGGTGTCCCGGGTGGTCAGCTGTGTTCTTGCGGCTAAGCTGCCTGTGTTCTTCCCTCATGCCTGTGGCGTTCGTGGCTTCGCTGCTCTCGCTGCTGTCTGGGCGACGTGGCCTTGCAGTCTTTCGGGCATGGATTTTTGGTGTTCGTGCAGGGGCCTTGCTGCTCGTGGTTCTCGTGTTGTTCCCGGGTTTTTTGGGGCTGTGGCGCCTTGGGTTGGCGTTTGCTGCCGGTTGTCTCGCCTCCTTGGGGGGTGCGTGGTGTCCGCCTCCCGGTTTTGTCCCTTTGACCTTCCTCTGTGGGTAGTTAGCTCCGGGGAGCCGACGGGGCTCCCCCCAGAAAACCAGCGTTGAATGTAATGAAACGCCATTTTCTGGGTGAGACCCGGAGGCTCCCCGGCAACCCTCCCTCCCTCCGGTCGGCGTTTTTCGTGTGTTTTGACATCCAGCCTCAGAACTGATGGGTGGATAGCCGGCGTGGGAGGTCTGGGGCTCCCCCTTCCCCCTCCCGGGGAGGGGGGAGCTGCGCAGACAGCGGCGCAGTATGACGTATGACGTCATACTAGTTTCCTTGTTTTCTGTTGAAGAGTTCTATCCACTAGTTCGGCTTAGGTAGCAATTTCCACCAGAATAGGGGTTTGTTTTGAAATGCTTACCTTTCTGGATGCTTGACCCGGTCGATGGCAGACATAGAATGCTTCCAACCACACGGGGGTTTCTATAGGCCATTGCTCCCCTTGCCTCTCTGAGGGGGCCAGGTTCTGGCTCGTGGTCCCCGGTAGGCCCTAGAACTCCATACACATGACTGATGCCAAAGTCTGACATTAGCATATCAACCGGTAAAGCTCCGGGGAGCCTCCGGGTCTCACCCAGAAAATGGCGTTTCATTACATTCAACGTTGGTTTTATGGACTACCCCAGTGTTTCAGTGTTTCAGCTTCCCATCTCTTCCTGACCGACTCCCTCCCTCCCTCCTTCCCTTCTCTTCCTGACCGACTCCCTCCCTCCCTCCCTCCTTCCCTTCTCTTCCTGACCGACTCCCTCCCTCCCTTCTCTTCCTGACCGACTCCCTCCCTCCCTCCCTCCCTCCTTCCCTTCTCTTCCTGACCGACTCCCTCCCTCCCTCCTTCCCTTCTCTTCCTGACCGACTCCCTCCCTCCCTTCCCTTCTTGATCGACTCCCGCCTTTCCTTATGGAGGGAATTATGGACAGTTGAACTGTGACCACAGGGGGGATGTGGGGCGGGTGGGGGGAGGTGTGTCGGTGGTGGGGGAAGGGACGGGCTCACTTGGATAACCCTACACTCGTCACCGGTAGCCAGAATTGTTTCTTAAATTTTGTTTCTTATATTCTGGATGTACAGTACATAATCATGTATATTTTTAGTTACAGATTTTGTTTATCAATATTATTAGGATAATAAAGTTATAAAAATACTTGTTTCATGAATGCTTTATTGTACTGTATTAGATGGAAATTCTCCAGGCTGGCAATCTACTGCCACCTACAGAAGGATCTCTTGGGGAGGGAGGGAGTGAGGGAAAGTGAATGTGGGCGGGACAGAGGAAGTGAACAGCAGTGAGGGGTGACTCCCACCCTTCTTGGTGGGAAGGGAGGGAGTGGTGTGGTGGTGTACGAGTGTTAGGCCACTGATCTGGCCAAACACCCAATTTTCCGGCTCCTATGGACATTTTGGCTGGATATTGAGAACTTTATCTGGTCACGATTTTGGCCGTATAAGGGCGTTTTCCGGATATTCAAATCCCAGATAATCGAGTGTCTACAGTATATCCATTCAGCCTGGATAGCTCCAGGGAGCCTCCGGGACTTGCCCAAAAAATGGCGTTTCATTACCTTCGACACTGGTTTTTTGAAAACCCTTGGATTTTCAGAATGATACACAAGCAAGGGTTTAATTTTCAAATTGCCACTCGTATTACCACACAACACCAGAGTAAACCTATCTTTCATAGGCTTATGAAAGATAGGGCAGTGACTTCTCCTGGGTAATGCATGGCCTCTTGGGCAATCTTTTTCCAGAATAGTCTTGTCTCATCACAATTAAACACTTGCCACAAACAATTATGGTAGGTATCTTGAGGTCATCTTGAGATGATTTCGGGGCTTTTTAGTGTCCCCGCGGCCCAGTCCTCGACCAGGCCTCCACCCCCAGGAAGCAGCCCGTGACAGCTGACTAACACCCAGGTACCTATTTTACTGCTAGGTAACAGGGGCATAGGGTGAAAGAAACTGCCCATTGTTTCTCACCGGCGCCTGGGATCGAACCCAGGACCACAGGATCACAAGTCCAGCGTGCTGTCCGCTCGGCCGACCGGCTCCCCTCACTCTCTACAAACTCATTAAATTCGTCAATAAATCTTTCAGTCGCTGGTTTGTCTTGAGCTGGCAGCCTCTCCATGCCTCGCAACACTATGAATACCACTTCTTTTTCTAAATTTTTCCAACCATCCCCTGCTTGCCTTGAACACACTCGTATCGGCATCACTCGTGCGGTTCATCATACACTTCTTCCACGTTACTTTCCGGTGCTTTTGGTATCCCGCTGCTCTTCCCTCCTCTCAGATCAGCGGTTTTTATGTTTATAATTTTGGCATGAATTTTGCTATGCAGATTGTGAACCTTGGGTATCTGAGTGTAATGTTTTGATTTGCTGCGACTGGCCACCAGAGCAGTACACCGGTCGTGGCGCACCTTCCCATCACTGTGGTTTGTTGCCATCCACTCTTTGCATATGGTAGCCGGGCAGTTGAAAGTTTATCATTCTATTTCCGCATTTTGGGGTGTTTTTCATTTAGTTAATGCGCTATTAGGGAACCGGTCGGCTGAGCGGACAGCATGCTGGACTTGTGATCCTATGGTCCTGGGTTCGATCCCAGGCGCCGGCGAGAAACAATGGGCAGTTTCTTTCACCCTATGCCCCTGTTACCTAGCAGTAAAATAGGTACCTGGGTGTTAGTCAGCTGTCACGGGCTGCTTCCTGGGGGTGGAGGCCTGGTCGAGGACCGGGCCGCGGGGACACTAAAAAGCCCCGAAATCATCTCAAGATAACCTCAAGAAGAAGCCATTGTTCTTATGGGTTACTCAGTCGTTCATTTATGTGTGACAAGTCTCGGGTGTGGGTTATGTCTGCTATGAAATGGGTGGGGAGGTACGTGAATTGGTGTGTGCGCTTCCCTCATCCCTGCTGATGTGTCGTTTGTAGTTTTGGTAAGTTTGTACTCGCCTCGTTGTGGTCTTGTTGTTGTACTCGAGGTGGTTGCGTTTCGGCTCTTTTTGGACCCGCCTCTCGCCTGTCATTCTCTTGGTGTACACATTCCTGAGCTTCTTGAGCTCCTACAGTAGCAGCCTCCACCTTATCACTGCATTCTGCATTACCTTTCCTTACTACTATGCCTCTGGACATGTTTGTTTTCATATGTCTGCAGCTCCTTTGGGTACTGTTTCCACCTGTGCCCCATTATGAGGGTACCAATGTTATTGCTTCATTCATCATTTTTACCCTGTCTGTTCCCCCTGAGGATGTGTGGATTGGTGGTCATGTTTCCCAGTCTTGTATTATCTGGGCAGTCTTGTCTTGAGTACAAGACTGGGCTACTTCTCTATGTTATTACCTCAGTCTTGTGTTCACAAACTGTGCTCATTGGTTTGTTTTCATTATTTTATTAGAGGCACCCATTTTGTGCCTAGCGACCTTGTCCTGTATGCTCATTCAGCTCCTTGGACTCTGCTCGGTATCCTGTCTATATTACAGCTGCTTTTAATGTGGGGCTCATTTTTATCCCCCCTCTCCCGCCCGCCATTTTTTTTTTTATTAATGTTGTGCATCTTATCTGCTGGCAAATGTGGAAGGTAGGGCTTCTACCCCCTCCCCCCCCCCTCAGGCTCATTTCCAGGTGCCCTTGGGTTCCTCAGATAGTCTTTTAGGAGGTTTTCTTCCTCTTGGGTTACCCCTGCGGAGGGTCGGGAGGCCCTTGGTGCGTACCTCCTGCGAGACCCGACTTATGCCTCTGTTTTAGATCCAGTTTTGAGTTTTGTTCCTTTTACACTGATCGGATGCATTTTCAAGGTTCCGGTGTCTTCCTGGCTGGCAGTCTGCCTCGAAGACTGGTTGGTGTGTGCTCCTTGCTGATCTGCTTGTCTGCTAGCTGGGGTTCTGGTTCTTTCCCAGTTTGCCAGATTCGGGGTTGGCTGGGCCAGTGTGGGGTTCTTGGACTGTGTCCGTTTCTCTCCTGCAGCTTTGCTCTGGTTGTGGTCCCGCCTTCAGCTGTTGAGGGGGACCCGGGTCACTCGGCGGTTGCTCGAGCAGCTGTGCGAGAGCCTGCACTTAGCTCTGCTGGTTTATCTGCTGGACAGGGTTTGGCTTCGGAGGTTGTTCTAGTACAGGAGGTGCAGGAGTTTGCGGCTGTTTGGCAGCCGGATCCGATGGATCCGGCTTCCTCAAGCTCAGTGATCTGACTCCATTCGGAATGCTTCCACGTGGTTCATTGTCTCACCGGGGAGAGCCCCTTCGGCCCATGGCTTTGGGACTGGTCGCTTCGGGTGACCAGTTGATCCACAAAATAGAGAATATCCTTGATAACCTAGCAAACTCGGTACCAGATATTATCTTCCTTGGAGATTTCAATCTACCCAGTTTACAATGGAGAATAGTAAACAATAACATTATAGCAGGAAATCAACCTGGAAATAACCAATCACAGGTCATAGAACTACTGTACTGAGATTCTGTGACAAATTCTCGCTCAGTCAGCAGATTACAGAACCGACTAGGAACGAGAACACGCTGGACCTCATATTCACGAACAGTGATTAGCTAATCAGAGACATTACTATCTCAGACACTACGTACTCGGACCACAAGCTCATTGAAGTGCAAACTAACATTAATAACGGTAGTAGGCCCAAGTGAAACAACAAGCAAGAAGGGCTATTCAATAAATTCAATTTTAATAATAAAAGTATAGACTGGGAGAAAATAAACAGGGAACTTAAAACCATTCAGTGGGAAAATGTTCTAAGTAATATAAATCCTACACAAGGAATAAAAAAATTGGCTTCTGAATCCTATGAAGTCTGTCTGAAACATATTCCTTTGAGGAAAGCCAGAAAGAGTTCCAACGTAGAAAGAGAACGCAGATGACACTACAAAAGAAGAAAAAAGTTAACGGAAATGCTGAAGCAGACACGACTTTCCATACAAAGAAGGAATAATTTAAACATGGAGATTGAAGAAATCGAACAGAGACTGAAGCATTAATATCAGATTGAAGAAAGGCAACTAGAACGGAAAGCAATTCAAGAAATAAAGAAAAACCCAAAATATTTCTTCACACATGCTAAATTAAAAGTAAAAACCACTGCCAGTATCGGACCTATTCGTACTAGTGAAGGTTCATATATTGAGGATGACAAAGAAATTAGTGAAATCCTAAGAAAGCAGTATGGGGTCATGTTTAGCACTCCGATACTCAGCATGAAAATGGAAGATCCGGACAACTTCCTTATGCGTGATATCCAAACCCCTGTAAATATAACTGATATCAACACGAGCGTTGCAGATTTTGAAAGAAAAATTGACAATACAGTATGCCCATGCACTCGGCCCCGGGTCCAGACTCGTGGAATTCAATATTTATAAAGAAATGCAGAGTGCCAGTAGCACAGGCACTCAGTACAGTGTGGAGGAAGAGCTTGGACATGGGGGAGATATCAGATGCACTTAAAGCAGCAGACATAGCCCCTCTACACAAGGGAGGTAGCAAAGCATTGGCAAAGAATTATAGACCCGTTGCACTAACGTCCCACATAATAAAAGTATTTGAGAGTGTGATCAGGAGTCAGGTCACTAGTTTCATGGAGACCAATGACCTCCACAATCCAGGCCAACATGGATTTAGAGCAGGAAGATCATGCCTCTCACAGCTACTCGACTATTACGATAAAATCACTGAGGCATTAGAAGAAAAACAGGATGCAGCTGTGGTATACACGGATTTCGCAAAGGCATTCAATAAATGTGACCATGGAGTGATAGCACACAAAATGAGGTCAATGGGAATAACTGGTAAAGTAGGACGCCGGATACTCAGTTTTCTGTCGAAAACAACACAGAGTAACAGTCAACCATATAATATCGAGTCCAAGCGCAGTTAAAAGCTCAGTACCTCAAGGTACAGTCTTTGCACCACTGCTTTTCCTTATTCTCATATCAGATGTAGACTCAAATACAAGGCAAAGCTTCGTTTCATCCTTTACAGATGACACAAAAATCAGCATGAAGATTACCTCTGCTGAAGATACTGAAAAACTACAAGCAGATATTAATAAAGTTTTCGACTGGGCAGCAGAAAATAACATGATGTTTAACAGCAATAAATAAATTGCAGGTACTCAGATAAGGTAAAAATGAGAACCTTAAAACATAATACAGGGTACCTCATCACAATCGACTTGAGAATGGTCCAGGACGGACCGAAACGTCGTCGTCCCTTCAAACTTCTAGTGTGTGGTCTGGTCAACATACTTCAGCCACGTTATTGTGACTCATCGCCTGCATAGGGTACAAAATGCAATCAAATTTGCCCCATAGTAGGAAAGCAACATGTAAAGGATTTGGGAATAAGGATGTCTGACGACCTAAATTTTAGGGAGCATAATCAATCTTCTCTCTGAGGGGAACAGGTTCTGGCTTGTGGTTCCCGGTAGGCATGACTCCTGTGACTGATGACCCCCTCAAACTAATACACTATAGCACATATCAGTTTGGATAGTGTCAGGGAACATCTGGGGCTCACCCAGAAAGAGGCGTTTCATTACATTCAACACTGGTTTTTTTCATTTAAAAATATACTTTACTGGTCACATAATAATAATTTATAATGCAGTAGTACAATTGTGTTAGTGTTAGCAATGTATAAAAAATTACTCATAATACATTTTTCTTTCAGAAAGAATGGCTAAAAGAATTGCAGCAAAGGAGTTGACCCATGAGAACTGGGCCGAAGAGGAAGAGCCAGAAGAGATGGGCACCTTCCGTCAAGCATCGTCTGATCAATTAGTCACACGGCATATAAAAAAGGCACGGAGAAGAGGTGCGGTAGCAGACACTTCCTCGCCATCCGTGTTCAAAGGATTCACTTCATTTTCTGGATTTGGTGTAAACAAAGATTCTACTAGTCAGCCTTCTTTTAGTTTCCTTAGCAAAAATTCAACCGAGACACCAACAAAGCCATCTTTTGATTTTTCAAGTGTACCTTCCACCAATACAAATCCTACTACAAAGCCCATAATAAACTCATCTGAGAACAAAACCACGACACAACTATTCAAATTTACACAGGAAACTACAGTTCCTAAAACAGTAGATTCTAGCAAAACTAATGGTGTTGTGCCAACAAAAGCCGCCACAGACCCATCTGGGAAAGGAGGTAGTAAGATTTTCCTTGCTCATTTAAAAGCATTAAATGAAGGTGTACTTCTATGGGTTAAGCAACACCTTGATAAAAATCCACATGTTAATTTATCACCTGTCTTTGATGATTACAAAAAGCACTTTGAGGAACTAAGTAGGAAATATCCAGCAGCTTCTGGAGGGGAAACAGACTCAGATGTAGGAGGAGCATCAAGCAATATTAAGAAGGATGAAGCTAGTGAGAAAGAAAACAAGCCATTGGTGTCACAGGAGGCATCTACAGAGTGCACGCCAAGCAAGAACTTGGTCTCCTCTGGGCCCACAACTGCTGAGAAAAGTCCAGAGACAAATAAACTTTTCTCTTTTGGGTACAGCTCCACAACAAAACCAGAGAAGACAACAGATTCAGATACAAAATCTACATTTACATTTGGGGGCTTTGGTGGTAGCAATAAAAGTTCAGAAAGTTCAATATTTGGTGGTTCTGATAAAAATAGAGGATTTACATTTGGTGGTTTAAGCTCCTCACAACCTAGCTCATCACCGTCCACTGGGTTCACTTTCACAAAGAGTAGCTCAGGAGCTACTGGAAACAATGAAGATTGTGCTGAAACAAATGAACCAAGTGATGAGCCGCCTAAATATGAGGTATCGGAAGTGAAAGAAGAGGATGCCCTCTATGAAAAGAAATGCAAGTTATTCTACTTGAAGGATGGAGGTTATGTAGAAAAGGGAGTTGGTACATTATTCCTTAAGCCTGCTGGAGAAAAGACTCAGTTAGTAATAAGAGCACTTACAAATTTAGGCAATATCCTGCTCAATATTATTCTTAACGCTTCTATTCCTGCAGTGAGAGCAGGGAAGAATGGTGTGATCTTTGCTTGTGTGCCCAACCCACCTTTGGATGGTAAGTCCACATCCTCCGAGCCAGTCAAGATGTTGATACGTGTCAAAACAGCAGAAGATGCTGATGACTTGTTAGAAAAAATGAATGAGCTGAAAAAATAGGTTTGAGGAAAACATTTTTCTTAAGATATATAGTTTTGGTTGTAATAGAAAAACTTAAGATGCCATAAAAGGAAACATTGATGATTTTAAATTATTTGCTTTGGCTTAAAATATCTAGTTTTTTTTTTTTAAGTTCAATAACAATAAACCTGGAGAAATGTACTCAATGATATAATTAAGCTTAAATTTAGGTGCCAGAAATGAAGATTTGCAGGAGCTCTATTATACTAAATTTACATCCAAATGCTAAATGATTTAGCTATTTTCATCATTGTAGTGTTGAACAACTTTATTATGTACATCATTTTAGTAGTGAACAGCTTTATTACAAATTTTTTGTGTTGTAAAAGTAGGCTCTGTTTCAGTATTGAAATGTGTGGTAAACCTCATAAAATCATTTATCTTAAAATTTTATAAATAGCCCAGTATGTTGTGCAGATAAATCAGACTACACAAATGTTATTTATTACTCGGTCACAGTTTTATTTTCAGGTTGTTGAATACATCTATCTTCATATGTGTGTGTGTGTGTGAACAAGTATAGGTTTTAAGCCTGGGTTTTAACCCTGCAGCCATTCCAGGTACGCATCTTAAACATCCAATTTTTTTTATTTGATTCAACTGAAATCATCAGCATTTTTTTTCATTATCCAATGTATTCATGAGCCCTTCAAGTAATATTGGATTGTTTACATGTCTTGGAAAAATAACATTTTGTGAACACTACATTAAAGAATATTTTATTTGAAATAATTTTTTTATACTCAACTGTTCATTTATGCCACAAATATATTTGTTCTTTTAAAGTTCCTTGTATGTTGCATTCACTGGCCCAGCATTCTTTGTTGCCTTATTCCCACTACTCCTTTGACGAGGGCGGGCACACCCAAATTGCAGCCCATACAGTCGTACAGTGGGGCACGTACACAACCTCACTATAGCACAACATTTTCCAATTTATCCAGTCGTTTCTGATTTATTCTAAATGTTAGTACCTTGAATGACCACAAACAATTTGTAAACAAAAGTAAAGTACATGCAGCTTTCTCTGATGAAAAGATTGGACAACCATCAGTATCTTGTACTCATGACAGAAGCAAAGGGAAGAAATGAGATGGAAAAACAAAATAAAAAGAGGAAGAAAAAAAGGATAAAGAAAAAGAAAATCTTGATTGTAAAAATTATTTAAATTTTTTTATGAGGCCACAATTCTTGATTATACAGATTTCCCTTATTTATCTGGACACTAATCCATTTACTGTACTTACTAAAGTACAGTACTGTGTAACGTGATTGTAAACCCCCTGTTGCTATAGCACCAAGTTTGGTGTGTGTGGGAGGTAGGTAGAAAACCTAACCCTAATTGATGCAGTCTAAAGAATGTGAGATGATGCAAGAATCATGGATAAAACTTATTTGGGCAATCTTTTTGGAAGTGAAGCCTAGTTTTTAGATTATAATAATATAAATATGTGTGAAGCTTGCTTTCTTGTGGTGCAAAAAATATGAAGGAATCAAATTTTGACTTCCTTTCTGTGGAGCCCCTCTTTGGCTCCCCAGAGCTATACTGGGCTGATGTGTATATATTAGACAATGGCAACAGGGAGCCGAGCGGACAGCACACTGGACTTGTGATCCTGTGGTACTGGGTTCGATCCCAGGTGCCGGCGAGAAACAATGGGCAGAGTTTCTTTCACCCTATGCCCCTGTTACCTAGCAGTAAAATAGGTACCGGGGTGTGGAGTCAGCTGTCACGGGCTGCTTCCTGGGGGTGGAGGCCTGGTCGAGGACCGGGCCACGGGGACACTAATAAGCCCCGAAATCATCTCAAGATAACCTCAAGATAACAGTCAATCGATGGGGTTCTTGGCCTACCGACGACTACAAAGCAAAACCTGGCCCCCTCATTGGAGGCACAAGGAACAATGGCCTATAGAAACCCCAATGTAGTTGGAAGCAATCTGTGTCTGCTGTCTACTAGGTCAGGCACCCAGAAAAGTAGGAATCCCAAAACAAACTACAGCTGGTTAAACACTGCAAACCGAAAGCCGAACAAGCAGGCAGAACTCCCCAATCAGAAAACGAGCAAACAAGCGTGACGTCACATCAGACCGCTGCACCACTGTCTGCGCAGCTGCCCCCTCCCTGGGAGGGAGAAGGTGGGAGCCCCAGACCTCCTGCACCGGCTACCCAACCCCAGTGTTGAGGCTGTCGTGTTTGGTGGCGGTCAGTCGACTCTGGCTCCAATCCTCGAGTAGTGCTGTGTCTTGTGGTGGTAAGCCAGGTATAATTCCAGAAGTTGCATGCACCTAGGGTCACCTTCCCTAGGTGCCCTGTAAGTACTGCCCTTGCAGTTTGGGTTACCTTCCACAAACTGTTTGGGGACTGCCTCTGCAGGGTTCTTTTGCTGCTTGGTGATTGTCCGCCCTTGGGGTCAGCTGGGGTTTTCCCTACTGCTATTTGGCCTTGGGTAAGAGGTAGTATCGTCATTGGCAGGAGCGCAAGGTACTGTACAGCTGTCTTGTATTACACGTAGCGGCCGGTTCTGTTCCTCCTGGAGACGTTGTGCTTCTCCAGTTGACTACCTTTCTTTAGGGGCGGGGGGTTTGGAGGATGGCTCTGCCCCGGGTCCTGGCATGGAGGATCTAACATCCAAGGAGTTGAGGAGTTGAAAGTGCTTGCTTGATACCTGCTTGATGGGGTTCTGGGAGTTCTTCTACTCCCCAAGCCCAGCCCGAGGCCAGGCTCGACTTGAGAGTTTGGTCCACCAGGCTGTTGCTTGGAGCGGCCCGCAGGGCCACATACCCACCACAGCCCGGCTGATCCGGAACTTCTCTTAGAAAACAGTCCAGTTTTCTCTTGAAGATGTCCACGGTTGTTCACAGGGCAGGCCTCTTTTCCTGTGCTCTGTCAGTGCATCTTGGAGTGGGTGCGCTTGGGTGTGGTCAAAACAACCCCGTCTATCAGGTGGGTTTCCCGCCTGTTTCCAGTTCTGAAACGGGACTGTGCGGATCTAACGTTTGTTCTGTACTTGTCTTATCTGAAACCCCTGGATCTTCTGTCCTTCCTTTCGGATGACCACTCTGTCCCAGGTTCGGTTTCTTTTGGAGCCGGATGCTTGGATGGTGTGTGTGGATCTCCGGGATGCATATTGGCACATCCCGATTCATCTGGGGTTCAGGGACTGGATCGGTTTTGTTGTGAAGCGTCAAGCTTACGCTTTCGTTGCCTAACTTGAATCTGGCACCTCGCGTTTTCACACTCCTTACTCGGGTTGTGGTGACCCACTTGTGTCTGCTAGAGGTTCGGGTTCTGGCCTACCTCGACGATTAGCTGGTGTGGGCTCACAGCTAGTCCGCATGTCTGCTCGCCAGGGGTTTGGTTCTTTCCTAGCTCGTGGAGTTCAGGTTCTTGGTGAACTAGAGGAAATCCTATCTGGTTTCCTCTCAGGTTTGGACTTGGCTGGGTCTTGTGTAATTACCTAAGTCAAATTACCTAAGTGTAGTTACAGGATGAGAGCTACGCTCGTGGTGTCCCGTCTTCCCAGCACTCTGTCATATAATTTGTCATATAACGCTTTGAAACTACTGACGGTCTTGGCCTCCACCACCTTCTCACCTAACTTGTTCCAACCGTCTACCACTCTGTTTGCGAAAGTGAATTTTGTTATATTTCTTCGGCATCTGTGTTTAGCTAGTTTAATTCTATGACCTCTTGTTCTTAAAGTTCCAGGTCTCGGGAAATCTTCCCTATCGATTTTATCAATTCCTGTTACTATTTTGTATGTAGTGATCATATCACCTCTTTTTCTTCTGTCTTCTAGTTTTGGTATATTTAATGCCTCTAACTTCTCCTTGTAGCTCTTGCCCTTCAGTTCTGGGAGCCACTTAGTAGCGTGTCTTTGCACCTTTTCCAGTTTGTTGATGTGCTTCTTAAGATATGGGCACCACACAACCGCTGCATATACTAGCTTTGGCCTAACAAAAGTTGTGAACAATTTCTTTAGTATATCGCCATCCATGTACAGTATTTAATTAACACTTTCGCGCTCTCCGCGAAGGTCATTGAAACAACCGTAAGTGCTCATGGCGTTTTGCCGCGTAAGCGTAAAAACAAAAATGTGTATACTCTTTTTTACTCTCATGACCTTAGTTCTTGAGCTATGTATTTCATTTTGGTACCAACGTGTTCGCAATAAAATTCTCTAGAAGAACATCAGTAAAAAAAGTCACGAATTGTATAGGGATACCAGCACCAAATAAATAACTACGAAGATGACTCGCCGTGAGCGCCCAACGGCAACAAAATGTTTTTACTCTTGGGATTGTTATCACCTCCACACTTGTCCTACAGCGTTAATTTTGGTATCAATGGACTCGCAATGAAATTCCCAACACGGTGATATGAATATAAGCATAGAATAATGATTGCGGCCCGCCCGCAAGAGTGTGGGAAGTGGTGAAATTGTTACCCGGTGTCGGTGACGGGACGACGCACGGCGCTTTGAAAGTTTATACTTATTTCATTCTCATGACATTATTATTCTATGTACGTCATTCATTTTTGTGTCAATGTGTTTGCAATAGAATGTTCTATGAGCCTGTAGGTAAAAAAGATCAACAAAGCGTAAGATAGAAGAGCGCCAAATATAAAACAACGCTGGAACATATCAGTGAGAATCAAACACACACGAAATGTTTTTACTTTTGTTATGTTTGTGAACCTTTCATGAACTTATTGTACCATGCAGCCTATTGGTGAGAAAGAGAGCCTCATGGCGCGCAGTTTGAAACAAACCCAAAGTAAACCGGATAAAAATTGAATTTTATACAAATATTTTAAAAGAGGACATAAGTTTATGTCCACTATGCGGTGCCGTTAGGCGAAACAGGACTCCTTGGCGAGTCCGGTTAACGCGAAAGTGTTAAATTAAAAGCAATTCTGAAGTTAGAAAGCGTGGCATAGGCTCCTCGCACAATATTCTTTATGTGGTCCTCAGGTGATAGTTTTCTATCTAGAACCATCCCGAGATCTCTCTCTTTATCAGAATTCTTTAAAGATTTCTCACATAATATATAGGTTGTGTGAGGTCTATGTTCTCCTATTCCACATTCCATAACATGGCATTTATTAACATTATATTCCATTTGCCAAGTGTTGCTCCATATACTTATTTTGTCCAGGTCATCTTGAAGGGCATGACAATCATCTATGTTTCTTATCCTTCCTATTATACCCAAGAGTGTGGGACTCTTGGACTGCTTCCTTGTCTCTCCCTCTGGCGTCGTTGCTGCGGCTATACTTCCGTCTTTGGCTGTTTCTGGGGGACTCCCAGGTCACTCGTCGGTTGCTCGAGCAGCTGTGCGGGAGTTTGAACTTCGCCAGGCTAGTTTACCCACTGGGTCGAGTCTGGCTTCAGCGGCTGTTCTAGTTCCTTTGGGGACATCCCTTCTGCCGCTCTCGCGATTGTTGGGTTCGGCCCTCGCTCGACGTGTAGTGGATGTGTTGTCTCTTGGCTGGGGTTTTGTGACCAATGCTCACCAGGCCTGCCAGGGGAGGTGGGGTCCGTCCTTCCATGAGGCTGACAGCACGGTGCGGGAGTTTGCAGCGGTGTGGCTGTCGCTTCGGAGGGTTTAAATCGTTCACGGATCAATGATCGGGCTTCATTCTGAGCCCGATCGTACTTATGTCCTGGTACTTTATTGCCTGAACCGAGGGATTTTGATGCAGTCCTTGGCTCTTTGAAGCTGGTCGCTTCGGGTGAGTCTTCTGAGTTCTCAGGGTTTGGCTCTCCAGGCAGTTCACATTCATGGGGTGTCCAGCGTCCTGGCTGACGGCCTCTCCCGGTTCATTCTCCTGTCCACAGAATGGACGATCGACACCAATTCATTCTGTTGTCTTTGCCCGACGGATGGGCGTCCAGAGATGGACCTTTTCTCGTTGGTGTGGTAGTGGTATCTCCCAGTATATGTGGCGCCCTTTCCCGACTGAGCTGCTGTTGGGGTCGATGCCTTTCAGCAGGACTTTGGTCGAGGTGGGGTTACCTATACCTCTTTCAGCCAGTTCAGCTGTTGCTGAACTGGCTGGAAGAAGCAATGAGCCAGAACCAACTGCCTGGTTCTGGCTCATTTGGAGACTTACCAGGGGGAAGAGTAGTCATGTTGGCACCTTGGTTGCTAGCCCAGCATTGGTTTCTGGCGCTTCTTGCTCGGTGTCCGAACCTGGGGTCTTTTCAGCAGATCGGTCCAGTTTGGTACATGGCTGGTTCGATCTTCTCTGATCTTCGCGTCTGGTCATTCTGACGCGAGTTTATCACAATTGTATGGTGATCAGGTGGCTTCTTTGATGGTGTCCCACCTGCAAAGTTTTGTCTCGGCAGTATGAAGTCTTTTGGCGGTCCTTTTGTTACTTTTTGTCTCTTCATAGGTTTCCTTCGATTTCGGTTTGGGCTGTCTTGTCCTTTCTCTCTTGGTTGTTTCAGTACCGTCATCTTATGCTGAATACTGTCTCCTCATATCGTGAGGAGCCGCTCCTGCTTGCATTCGGGGTGGATATTACTTCTGCTCCGTTTCACAAGCTGTCACGTCCTTTGTTTCACCTCCGTCTTCATGTGCCACCTGAGCCATCTTAGTCGTCGGACTGGGTGCTCTTTTTTTCTCTTCTCCTAGGTTTGCAGTGACCCCTTTGGTTTGGGATTGTTTTGAAAAGGTTCTTTTCTTGTTGGCATTGGCCTCTGGGGGGTCGGGTTGGGGAGCCTCATGCTCTCCTCCGACGCTGGGGTTTTTGCTCTTTCGGTTAAAAAAAAAGTACTGTACTGTATTGGTGGTAGGTTTGTTCGTTTGCAACTGTCTCCTTTTCTGGCGAAGAACTAGATGATCTTTCTGGGGTCCTTGGATAGTTGATACTTGGTTGTCAGGCCGGGGGGGGGGGGGGGCATCATGTGTTGTGTCCAGTTGAGTCTCTTCTCCGTTATTTGCACATCACGGCCTTGGTGGCTGGGGATGCTCTTTGGGTTTACCTGGTTTCCCTTCTACCCTGTTCCAGGGCTCGGGTCTCCCATGTCATCCGCAGGGTTATTCGGTCCAGCCAGCCTGCGGTCTATCCTTGTGCCCATGACGTTCGCAAATTTGCTGAGTTAGCTGCCGTTTTTGGTAATGTGTTTTGGGCTGACATTCGGCGTGAAGATTTTGGAGGTCGAACAGAGTCCTGGCCATCCGCTACCTTGTTAATGTTCCCGGCCCTAGTTGGGTGTGTGTGTTGCTTTGGGTCGCAGGTTGTTGCCAGTTGTCTTGACTTCGAGTTGAGGTACAAGTGGCTGTTGCATCCCGGGTACGTCCCTCTTCTATTTTTTGTGGTTAGGTAGCTCCGGAAAGACAGAGGGGCTCTCCACAGAAAGCCAGCATTGAATGTAATAAAATGCCATTGTCTGGGTGAGTCCCCGGAGGCTACTCGCATCCATCTACTACTGTCAGCCTTGTTATAGTAGTGGGACTATGTCCAGTTAGTATAAGAGACCTTTACCTCGTGTATTAGTATCAGGAGCATCTCGCCTGTATGGTGGTCCTATTAGGTGTAATTTAGCTGAAGGCATTATCCTGCTTTCTGTAGAAGTCAAGACTGCTGCCACCTAGACTGCATTATGCAGCTTCCATGGGCCTTACTGAAGATTTTCATGTATTACATTCTTATTCTGACTTTGGTTGCAGGATGCTTTTCTTCCCCTTTTCACTCAAGTTGTTCACCATTACATCAAGACTCTGCTGAGGGCTTATTTCAAGCTCTCACCATTCCAGCCAGGAATTGTGGTCTGCTCACCTGGGATTGATGCATATCATGGCCAGGAAGTTTGTGGGAGTTTGTTCAGTACTTTAAACATTCCTCTCCTGTGAGGCACTGCAAACAAACATCGCTCAGATTTCTGTCGGTGTTTCACTGCCTCACCAGAGCAAGTTTCTAACATTATCACAGATACCCATTTCCAACATTCGGCCGTCCTCGGGTGGATTATTTGTATATGAAACTATTAATAACCTCTTTGTTACTACCTTTCCTGATTGCAAGGCACCTGTGGTGAATGCTTTTTGCTTGGACTAGAAATTGTGGGACTTCCTTTACCTCTTAGCTTTAGTCCAGTTCTTCCTCCTTTGTTGGTACAGTTGGAGGCTTTTGTGAACCTCATCATTCTGCTGGCTCTTCTGTGGTCAGTTTAGCTTTGGTGCCTGACCCTTCTGAATTCATGTGCTCATCCTGGGTTACTTAACACTTTCATGGACGGATGTCGCTTGAGAGCAGCATCTATTTTTCTCTTGAATCCATGTAAGTGACGCGCTCAAGCGGCATGAGAAAAAATATTTCTATAAAATCCATTTTTTATCCAATCGACTTGGGGATAGCTTCAAAGTGTGAGCCACGAAATTTCTGTTCTCCCAAATAGGCGATGACATGGCGTGGCCCATTCTCTTTCAAGGTGTGCTATCCCAAAAAAATAGCTGTTTGGCACTCAGGGCTAGTGATTGACGTAGTGTTTTATTTGGTGCCGGTCTAACGCATCCTTGTGTGACATTTTATACATATGTTCTTCTAGAACATTCTATTGCGAACACATTGCTACAAAAATGAAATACATACATCGAAAATTAAGGTCAGAACAGTGAAAAGAGTATACACTTTTCAATAGGGGTCTCGTGGATATGCCATTGGGTGTGCGGTAACGGGTAACACTTTGGCCACTTCCCACATTCTTGCGGGTGGGCCGTGATCATGATTCTACATTTATATGCATATGTCCGTGTAGGGAATTTTATTGTGATCTCAGTGATACCAAATTTGATGCTGTAGGACAAGTGTGTGGAGTTGACAACCCTGGAAAGAGTAGAAACATTTTGTCGGTGTTTGGCGCTCACGGCTAGTGATCAACGTAGTTCTTTATTTGGTGCTGGTCTAACTCATGCTTTGGTGACATTTTATACGTACAGTATGTTCTTCTAGAACATTCTATTGCGAATACATTGCTACAAAAATGAAATACGTTCATCAAAAATTAAGGTCAGGATAGTGAAAGAGTACACACTTTTCAGTGTTGCCGCTCGATTGCCCGAAACGCCGCGCACATGGGGCAAGTTTTTTTTTTTTTTTTCGTTTGCCAAGAGTGCTGAAGTGTATTAAATGGTTCAAGTCTATCCATTGATCTTTGCACTTTATGAGTTTGTGCCATTTGTACTACCACTATTATGGGGACCAGGTAGTGGCTTTAGTGCTGTATTTGTGTCCTTTCCAGAGTCAGTAATAGATGGATTAGCAATCCTTCAGCTTTATTGTAATTGTATTATTTATTTTATTTTAGCTTTAATTTCTCTTCAGTGGTTGCCTTCCATTTATGTGCCAGTGGTTATGCTCATTTTGTTCTGGCCTTTTGTGGTGTGCTGTTTCATAGCATTTACTGTTGCCTCCTCCTGTTTGACCTTGGCATAGCTTGTCTTACTGGCTTTTGGGATAGATACTTCTTCTTACCCCATTTCCTCAAGTTGTTTTGGGACTACTTTACACCTTCAGCCTGCTCCCATTTCTCTGGTCCTTGGATCAAAATGTTTCCTCTGTCCTAATTTCATATTTTTTTTTCTTGTCCCGGATTAAGGAGCCTCGTAGCCTGGTGGATAGCGCGCAGGACTCGTAATTCTGTGGCGCGGGTTCGATTCCCGCACGAGGCAGAAACAAATGGGCAAAGTTTCTTTCACCCTGAATGCCCCTGTTACCTAGCAGTAAATAGGTACCTGGGAGTTAGTCAGCTGTCACGGGCTGCTTCCTGGGGGTGGAGGCCTGGTCGAGGACCGGGCCGCGGGGACACTAAAGCCCCGAAATCATCTCAAGATAACCTCAAGATTTCCTTTTTCAATGGTGGTGATTGTGTGGACTGTGACCGGGATAAAGATGTGGTGTTGTCAGTTATATAGTATTATCTATTGTTTCAGAGTGAGAGGAGCAGGATTGTGGAGGTTTAGTAATAGTGGTCAATATTAAGGGAGCATTCAGGAAATGATCAAATTGAAGAACTGAAACAATTATTAAAGGGGAGTGGAATGTTTGGATGTGAGATAGAGGAGGTAAATAGGTTAGGGCTAACCAGTGATATGCTGGCCAACCAAGTATATGTTTGAGTAAGGATTCAGGTTTTTCTTCACATTTCGACAGGAAATTTTCTTTAATTTTAGTAGTGGACATCCCTCATCAAACTATTCTAATGAGCTTTCGTTGCTTAAATAATGAATGTTCCCCAGCTAAAGCTCCAACCTTGATTTTAAAGAAATTTGCCTTTGGTGATTCTGTGCCAATTATGACTTCTCTGGATATATATATTTTTCCTGTAAGCACTGGTATTAATTTAACACCTACCTTCTGGGGTTCTGGGAGTTCTTCTTCTCCCCAAGCCCGGCCCGAGGCCAGGCTCGACTTGTGAGAGTTTGGTCCACCAGGCTGTTGCTTGGAGCGGCCCGCAGGCCCACATACCCACCACAGCCCGGTTGGTCCGGCACTCCTTGGATAAAATAACATCCTAGTCTCAACCTTTTTCCAAGGTTTCGAGTTGCCTCTCAAAAAAACGATGGATACCTTATGGACTTGGATGGATGAACGATTTATTTTACTGTGTAGATTTGGTACTTGGCCCTCCAGTATCTTCCAGGTGTATATTATTTGATATCTCTCTCGTCTTCTTTCTAGTGAGTACATTTGGAGGGCTTTGAGACGATCCCAATAATTTAGGTGCTTTATTGCGTCTATGCGTGCCGTATATGTTCTCTGTATTCCCTCTATTTCAGCAATCTCTCCTGCTCTGAAGGGGGAAGTGAGTACTGAGCAGTACTCAAGACGGGACAACACAAGTGACTTGAAGAGTACAACCATTGTGATGGGATCCCTGGATTTGAAAGTTCTCGTAATCCATCCTATCATTTTTCTGGCTGTCGCAATATTTGCTTGGTTATGCTCCTTAAACGTTAGGTCGTCAGACATTATTATTCCCAAATCCTTTACATGCTGTTTTCCTACTATGGGTACATTTGATTGTGTTTTGTACTCTGTATTATGTTTAAGGTCCTCATTTTTACCGTACCTGAGTACCTGGAATTTATCACTGTTAAACATTATGTTATTTTCTGATGCCCAGTCGAAAACTTTATTAATATCAGCTTGAAGTTTTTCAATGTCCTCAGCCGAGGTAATTTTCATACTGATTTTTGTGTCATCTGCAAAGGATGATACGAAGCTGTGACTTCCCAAGGCTTTGACCTAAACATGCATCCATACGGTAAAACACAAAGACCAAACACCAGGGCAACAAACAAGGAATACAGAGGACAAACACCCCCTCTTGATGACTCTACATCGGTGTCCTTAGCACTGTTTTACCCAAGCACAAACCCTACACCGACACCTGAAACACAGATCCTGGCGTCATAGGCACAATCAGAGAACACTGTATAAACATCAGAGGTCCGCGGTTGTTCAACGTCCTCCCAGCAAGCATAAGAAATATTGCCGGAACAACCATGGACATTTTCAAGAGGAAACTAGATTTATTCCTCCAAGGAGTGCCGGACCAACCGGGCTGTGGTGGGTATGTGGGCCTGCGGGCCGCTCCAAGCAACAGCCTGGTGGACCAAACTCTCACAAGTCGAGCCTGGCCTCGGGCCAGGCTTGGGGAGTAGAAGAACTCCCAGAACCCCATCAACCAGGTACCTTTCATTTCCATAAATGTGTTATTGAATTCCAGCCCTTCATCTTTCATTTTAATGTACTATATATACAGTGGCACCTTGACATACGATTGCCCCTACTTACGAATATTTCGAGTTACGATGTAAATTTCATAAAAAATACGACTCGACATCCAATGGTGTCGTCGACTTCCAATATTTGTTGGTACACGTTTGGGTTGACCGAGTGCGTGGTTCCCGGTCACGCGGCCGACCTGCCTCAGTTTACTACAGCTGCCCGCTTAGTGACGATCGTGCCTATAAGAAATTCCGCTTCTGTGGTGATTTTTTGCATTTTGAACATTAAAGTACTGTAATTATAATATATATCACGCCACGAGTCCCAGGAAAGTCAGTGGTAAGGCTCAACATATGAAAACCCATGTAAGGATGACCATAGAGCAGAAACAAGAGTACAGAATGTCTCTTCCTCAATAATTAAGAAAATGTGTGCAGCAAGGGAAGAATTGCAAACCTTTGCTGAAACGACTCGCCCAAATCAAGCTGCAGTAGGTCGTTGCCTTAACCTATTCAATGACACTGTGATGCATCATTACAGACAAATGTTAAAACGAAGGGAAAAACAAATGTCTCTTGACAAATTTGTAGCGAGACAAACAAGCACTGAACCACAACCAGGTCCTAGTGGTATTCAGGCAAAACGTAGGAGAGAGTGTACCCCAGAGAAAACATCACTGCCTGATGTGATAATGGAAGGGGACTCCCCTTCCAAACAGTAACAACTCTCCTCCTCCCCCCTCATCACCATCTTCCATACGCCATCAAGAGCCCTATATAAAGGTAAGATAAACTTAGGTACTGTATTGTAGTTAGAAAAAAACATTGTATTCAGTATAAAATGTATTTGTATGTTAATATTTTGGAGGGTGGGGAACGGATTAATTCAATTCCCTTTATTTCTTATGGGAAAAATCGCTTCGACTTACGATATTTCGACTTACGATATTTCGACTTATGATCCGTCTCTGGGAACGGATTAGCATTGTAAGTCGAGGCCCCATTGTATTACTATTATAACAATGTCCATCCTTGCATTCATTACAATCCACCACCTCGCCTGATATCCACACCCACATTTAAAGAAATAATTCACAAATGAATATAATTTTGTTTGGAAGGAATCGCCCATCAACAAATTAAACTTTTTTTTTTCAGGCACTTGCTGGTTACTCCTACTTTTCCAGAAGTATAAACTTAAATGTTAGGAAATGCATCTTAAGGGGGTGTTATTCAGGTATATTAAAGTTGTTGTTTAGTGTCAACCATTATTTTTGTCTAGTTGTATATGACAAGGGCTACAATTGTTCGAAGTTTCAGCACTGTAGCCTAAATAGTAAGGGAGAATTTTATTTTTTTTATTTTTTTCAACGAATTTTACACATTTTCAAGTGTAAATTTACAACTACACCTTTCAGATATAATCATTCTATGACACTTTTCTGACACATTAACATATAATAAAGGATTCCTTGCAAAAGATTTTCCAAAACGTCTTTAGTTTTCCTAATACAAATAGTCTAAGTTCCCCCCTAAAATTATGCAAATATATCATGTTTATTGCTATTATAAAGTCAATAAAGAACTCAAGATAAAAACGCTTGCTAACGATTTTAGAGACATAAAATTTATATATAATGTGTAAGTTTCATGTAAATTGCATAAAAAATGAAAGAGATATTCATTTTCAAGTAACATAAACTTTCAAGTAAGTAAAAAATAGTCTAAGGTGTTGCCCTCTGTGGCTGAAGTTGACATCAACCAATTTCCTCCAAAATTGGCACCCTTACAGATAGGCATACGTGCAGTCAGGTGTATAAGTTTCATGCAAATCGCCCTATAAACAAAAGAGAGAGATAAAATTAAAAAAAAAAGTAAAATTTGACTTTTTTTTTAACTAAATTTTTTGTTAATAAAACTAATTATAATTTGTTTTTAATATATGCTATTGTGATTGCTGAGAGTCATAGACATGATTTCAGTTGACATTTTTGTTTGATAATCTTTTTTGACCATTTTTGAAAAATTTTGACATATAATTCAATATTTTTTTTCTCCCTTCCTATTTATGCTACGATGCTGAGACTTGGACCAAATGAAACCCTTTTCATATACAACTTGTCCAAAAAGTTTGATTGAAATTTAACGAGTTTTCATTTTTTGCATATTTTGTGAATAACGCCCCCTTAAGAATGTGTGATACAGGTAATAGTGAAACGGGTGTACAGGATTTGGTAAAACGGATACAACTTAACAGTCTTACATTGCTGGCGTGCGTACCCCAGCCTGCCTAAGTGTGCGCCGGGCGTTTCTCGTCAGCGTGCGGCTAGACTAAAATGTGTATACTCATTTCGGTTTTCTCATCTTTATTCTCGTGCTACGTAGTTCCTTTTGGTATCATTGTGTTTGCAATAGAATTCCCTACAGGGGAT
>NC_091193.1:5044691-5199691 GCF_040958095.1 Procambarus clarkii | reverse complement strand
GAGGTTTGTGACATCAGTTACTTGGACACATTTCCAGAAAAGTGCCCTGCCATATAGTTTCTTAAAATTGGCAATGATTTTCTAATCTGATTTTCTAATTGATTTTCTAATGATTTTCTAATTCTTAATCTGTGTAAACACTCTATGCAAATAAAGGGACCCAGTTTATGGAACTCGCTCCCTACTGAATTGAAAAGCTGTCCAACTTTTACACCATTCAAAATCAATACTAAAAAGTACCTAATTTCATCTTCATAGTTTTTCACTTTTTGCCTTAAAATTGCACTGTATTTATTGCTACCCAATCTCCCAACCTTTATGTTCCCAATTTGAACATCTTTACCATTGTGATCATTGCTGTCTTCTTATATGTGCTGCCAATCTGCTGTATGGTGTTTATAAATCTTGTTTATCTGTATCTTTTGCTACCCAGTCTCCCAATCTTTATGTACCCAATCTGAACATCTTTACCATTGTGATCATTGCTGTCTTATATGTGCTGTCAATCTGCTGTATGGTGTCTATTAATCTTGTTTAAATTACTAATCAAGCTGTCAATGTAATCAATCAGAGCTTTAATATAACAATGTGCTTTAATATACTTACTAAGCTCTCTCATCTCATTTTTCTCTTGCAATGTATCTTTATCATTTATCAATTCCAACCCGTTCTCACACAAGACAGTACATATATGACTAGTGCTTAAAGTCAATATGTGGAATGTGATTTAGTACATATGTGATATATTCCCAGTTAACTTTTTTACCAAGGCTCAAACTCTTCCTCACGTACCAATTTACGTCTCACAGTACTCGTCCATCAACGTAGATAGCTGAATAGTCGTGATTGGTTCAATTATAACGAAAATTGTAGTTTTCAGGTCCCACATGGGTTGTGAAATTCACCTACTATTGTCCATGCTCTTATAATATTACAGATCAGCTACATCCTATTGAAGGCTCGTAGTTTTGTTTTGAGAAATATTAGTTGTTCTTAGTAAATTATAATAAGCACAATAAATTATTACATAGAATAAGTGCTTCACCAATCAATATTATATACTATAGTTTGTGCTTTAGAAATCTTTAAAGAATGTTTTGTAGGAACGCTAACAGAAAACGATGTTATGTTGGAATGTATATAGGGTAAACTACTGCAAACAGGATGGTATGGTGTGGATTATTGGAAACTATAGGATTAGTATAGGGTCCACTACCACCTGTTAGGTGGGTAAGGGGTCCAATAACACCCGCAGGATGAGTATGGGGGTCACATCCACCCACAGGAATGGTATGGGGATCACTTCCACCCACAGGAAGGGTATGGGATCCAATACCATCCACTGGATGTGTATTGCGTCCACTACCACCGACAGGATGGGTATGGGCTCACAACCACCCACAGGATAGGTATGGGGTCCAATACCACCCACAGGATGAGTATGGGGTCCACTATAACCCACAGGATGGGTATGGGGCT
Source organism: Procambarus clarkii (assembly GCF_040958095.1). Taxonomy (NCBI): domain Eukaryota; kingdom Metazoa; phylum Arthropoda; class Malacostraca; order Decapoda; family Cambaridae; genus Procambarus; species Procambarus clarkii. The sequence continues at coordinate 5,198,212 of NC_091193.1, read as the reverse complement.
CCAACCACCCACAGAATAAGTATGGGGTACAATAACACCCACTGGATATGTATGGCATCCATTGCCCCCACAGGATGACTATAGGGTACAGTATCGCCCACAGGATTAGTATATAGGGTTCACTGCCGCCCACAGAGTCGGTATGGGGTCCACCGCCACCCACAGGGTCGGTATGGGGTCCACTACCGCCCACAGGGTCGCTATGAAGTCAACTACCGTCCACAGGGTCGGTAGGGGTCCACTACCGCCCACAGGGTCGGCAGGGGGTCCACTGCCACCCACTGGGTCGGTAGGGGGTCCACTGCCGCCCACAGGATCGATAGGGGGTCCACTGCCGCCCACAGGGTCGATATGGGGGGGGTCCACTACCGCCCACAGGATCGATAGGGAGTCCACTGCCGCCCACAGGGTCGGTAGGGGGTCCACTGCCGCCCACACGTTCGGTAGGGGTCCACTGCCGCCCACAGGGTCGGTAGGGGGTCCACTGCCGCCCACAGGATCGATAGGGGGTCCACTGCCGCCCACAGGGTCGATAGGGGGTCCCTTACCGCCCACAGGGTCTCTATGAAGTCAACTACCGCCCATAGTGTTTGTATAGTGTCCACTATCGCCCATAGTGTTATTATGGGGTCCACTACCCCTCATAGGGTCGGTATGGGGGTCCATTACTACCCACAGGGTGTGTCTGGGGTCTATTTTGGCAATACTGCTTTTCCAATCTCATTTGTTGTTCAATGTAAAATATTTGTTGCTCGACTTGCAACAATTTATATATATATATATATATATAGTATAGTGCCTTTGCAATAATGTACCAATGTGTGTATTTTCATAACTCGTTTTAAATTGTTGAAAAATAAATAACTACATTGTGAATGCAAGTCAATGTTTACATGCTAAATCAGAGTTGCCAGATTCCGCTTAAAATAGCAAATTGTGCTTATTTTCAAAGCTTGAGAATTTAGCTTTAAAGTAGTTAAAAAACTACGAATTTCGCAATTTGCTATGTACTTTAGTGTACTATTTTAAAATAAGGTTGGTTTTTAAGCTGCAAGTCATATGAATCTCAAAAAAAGTATATTATTAACAATCTTATCTCCATAGTTCACTAGTTTCTGTAAATCAGATCTGGTAACTGTAGGCCAAGTACTGGTAGACTCAAGACACAATGTGTTGAAGCTATTCTCTTTGAAGAAGTCATCTCGACAGGATCTTCCAGCTCCAGCTATAAAACTTCACCAAACATGGATCTACCTAGTACATCAAATGGTAAGAAATTACTAAACTGTAGTAAACTGAATCTGACACTGTCATATATATATATATATATATATATATGTATGTGTGTATGTATGTATGTATGTATGTATGTATGTATGTATGTATGTATATATATATATATATATATATGTTGTACCTAGTAGCCAGAACGTCGTACTCGGCTTACTATGCAAGGCCCGATTTGCATAATAAGCCAAGTTTTCCTGACAGTATATTTTCTCTAATTTGTTTTTTGATGAAATGATAAAGCTACCCATTTCATTATGTATGAGGTCAATTTTTTTTATTGGAGTTAAAATTAACGTAGATATATGGCCGAACCTAACCAACCCTACCTAACCTAACCTAACCTATATTTATAGGTTAGGTTAGGTTAGGTAGCCGAAAAAGTTAGGTTAGGTTAGCTTAGGTAGGTTAGGTAGTCGAAAAACAATTAATTCATAAAAACTTGGCTTATTAGGCAAATCGGGCCTTGCATAGTAGGCTGAGAAGTGCGTTCGGGCTACTAGGTATGACATATATATATATATATATATATATATATATATATATATATATATATATATATATATATATATATATATATATGAGGGGTACCACCTCTGGTGCAAGTGTAGGGACCCATAGCCTCGGAGAAGAAAATAAAGAGTACTCAGAGAAGACCTTGTGGATCCTCACTGAACACTTTCATATTTTCTTCTCCTACCACCCTTATTCTTTTGGTATGTGTGTATATTTATCTAACTTTATTTGAAAACGTCATTACACAAAAAAAGTTACAATATTGATTATATATATATATATATATATATATATATATATATATATATATATGTCGTACCTAGTAGCCAGAACGCACTTCTCAGCCTACTATGCAAGGCCCGATTTGCCTAATGAGCCAAGTTTTCCTGAATTAATATATTTTCTCTAATTTTTTTCTTATGAAATGATAAAGCTACCCACTTCATTATGTATGAGGTCATTTTTTTTTTATTGGAGTTAAAATTAACGTAGATATATGACAGAACCTAACCAACCCTACCTAACCTAACCTAGCCTATCTTTATAGGTTAGGTTAGGTTAGGTAGCCGAAAAAGTTAGGTTAGGTTAGGTTAGGTAGGTTAGGTCGTCGAAAAACAATTAGTTCATGAAAACTTGGCGTATTAGGCAAATCGGGCCTTGCATAGTAGGCTGAGAAGTGCGTTCTGGCTATTAGGTACGACATATATATATATATATATATATATATATATAATATAATGTCGTACCTAGTAGCCAGAACTCACTTCTCAGCCTACTATTCAAGGCCCGATTTGCCTAATAAGCCAAGTTTTCCTGAATTAATATATTTACTATAATTTTTTTCTTATGAAATGATAAAGCAACCCCTTTTCTCTATGTATGAGGTCAATTTTTTTTATTGGAGTTAAAATTAACGTAGATATATGACCGAACCTAACCAACCCTACCTAACCTAACCTAACCTATATTTATAGGTAAGGTTAGGTTAGGTAGCCAAAAAAAGCTAGGTTAGGTTAGGTTAGGTAGGTTAGGTAGACGAAAAAACATTAATTCATGAAAACTTGGCTTATTAGGCAAATCGGGCCTTGAATAGTAGGCTGAGAAGTGCGTTCTGGCTATTAGGTACGACATATATATATATATATATATATATATATATATATATAATTTTTTTTTCTTCCAATAATATAGTATTCGCTTGAAATTAACAGCCTGGTCAATCAGGCTGTTGGATTCAACTCCTCTCAGTTTTGTTATACGAGTTACAGCATGGTTAATCACATCCAAAATTAAAGTTATTTCCAGATGCAGTCCTAAAATTTTTAACATTGCTCTCACTAGTGTTAATGTAGATTATTTCATAATTTAAATAATATATTTAATTACTGTAGTACATTTTAACAACAATTTAACTTATAATTTTTGCAGCATAGGTCATTTGAATATAAGTATTTTATTAGAAACTATTTCCTTCAGGTCTTCAGGGAAAATTCTTGAGGAGATGCACAAACTGCAAACAATGTGTGCATGTCCGAAGCAATGTTTGCAAGTTCTGCCAGTGTGACTTCCGAAACAGTAGAGAATTAATGAAGAAAGAAGAGGAAGCCCGTTTTCTACTTAAAGGCAAGAAGGCTTTAGAACGAAATACAGCAAGCCGGGTTCTACGAAGGATTGAAAATCAGGTATTGAAGTTTGTCTACATCTGTTGTATTCATTTGTATTCTTCTTATGCTGAACTTGCTTGATAAGGTATAGAATCAACATGAATAATGCTGTACAGTACTTACATACTATTTGTTTATTTATTTATATACAAGATAGCACACTGGGATTATGAGAGTACATAGAATTGATGTTTTTACATTCTTGTAAAGCCACTAGCACACATAGTGTTTTGGGCAGGTCCTTAATCTAACAGATAATTTTAAATAGGCAATTTAAAGCTTAAATGGAAAAAATTGGCTGGTACATTGTAAGAAAGTATCACAAAGATTACTATGTACATTAAAGTAAAATTTGAGGGTTATCAACATATAAATTGTAGCATAATTTGAGGAATATTTCAAGGTATAATATAGTAAGATATGCATTCAATATAACAATCATGATATAAGGTGATAGCAATGATTACAATGGAAAAGTTGTATGGTTTAGGCACATATATTCTGGCATTGGATTTCATAAGATACAGTGCGAGTTTAATACACTAGTTAGGAAACTATCAAGAAAAAATTTAGGTACTTTTTGGTTTTATTTTTTAAAATGGCAGAAGTTGGACAGTTTTTAAATTTGTTAGCAAGTTAGTTCCATAGACAAGGTCCCTTTATTTGCATAGAGTATTTACACAGAATAACTTTGACTCTGGGGATATCAAAGATATTTATTTCTGGTCTTAACGTAATGGGTCCAAGGGCCCATAAGGTCTCGACAGCATTAAGGGCCCTTTAGCAAACCAGTGTGCTGGTGCCCCTATGACACCCATGACGTCTTTGTATCATTTCAAGTTTGTACATGTACTTCTTAAGATATGGGCACCATACAACTGCTGCATATTCTAGCTTTTGTCTAAAAAAATCATGAACAATTTATTTATTATTTATCCATGAATGCCAGAACTAAACCCTGTGGTACTCCACTCGTGACATTTCTCCAGTCCAATACATTGCCTCTGATTACTGCCCTCATTTTTCTATCAGTTTGAAATTTTTTAATCCATGTTAGAAGCTTACCTGTCACCCCTCCAATATGTTCCAGTTTCCAGAACAAACTCTTATGTGGAATTCTATTGAATGCCTCTTTTAGGTCCAGATAGATGCAGTCAACCCAACCATATCTTTCCTGTAAAATTTCTGCGGCTCGATCATAGTAACTGATTAAATTTGTTACACAGGATCTTCCATTTCAAAATTTTTTATTTTTTATTTTTATTTTTTATTCCAGCACGCACAAGGAAGCTTGATGCAGATAAACTTACATTAGGATCAGAAGGTGATAGCGATAATGCCCTGGAAAAAAATCCTGACGAGCTACAAGTGCAGCAGGTGCATAAAGTCCAAAAAGTACCGCAGGTGCAAGAAATTCAACAATTACAAAAAGTTCCGCAGGTGGAACATTTACAAAAAGTTCCGCCGGTGCAACAAGGGCTACCATTAGCAATCCTTCAGAAACAGCAAGAAGTACAAGTAGTAAAATTTGAACCACAGGTAACTACACCAGGAAAACAGTGTAGTAACAACGGAATGGGAATTTTAAAATACCTGAGGAAACAGGTAAAAAAGGACAAACAATAGAAATGGTTCCTTACACATTATTTGGTAGTTTATAGGTATTTTACTTATAATACTTTATATTATGTCTACAGTTTATAATTTAGTTTACAGTTAATTTACTTTTCAACTTCCATATCTTACATGAAGGATTTTTACTGTTTTTCATTTTTAAAACCTTATTAGTATCATTTATAGTTTAGTGTCAATTCACTTATAATACAATATATGGAATAATTTACTAAATTCATTTAACTATAATAAATTTAAATAAACATTTTTACCCCAGGATGAGTTTCAGTCACCCTACCCAAAAAATTAATGTTTCTTTATTACTAATCTTGTGAGAGGTAGCTTATTGTGCAGCCCATACTCATTCTGTGAGTGTTAGTTTATTGTGCACCCCATAGTCATCATGTCACCCAAGCCTGCTGCAGCTGCACCTGAGGGGTGGTGTAGGGAACCATTAGTGTACTATTATGATTTGAGAGAGAGAATGCTCTGTGGACAGAGCATCAATATGGCTTAAGGCATTGAGCTTTGCCTCAAGATGAAGCTTGGGCTGATCTCTGATTTGCTTCTTGGGAGTCTTCATTTACGTGCACCCCATACTCAACCACTTTGTAGTAATTAATTGTGCAACCCATACTCATCCTGTTACCAGTAGTTTGTGCAACCCATACTTATCCTGTGATCCCTATCCCTCTACTTCAAGTCCCTCAAGGGGCGCACGAATTCAGTTTGGCATACTGCATCCTGCCTTCCCATCCCTAGCTACTGACCCATCACAATATTTTATTTTATTTTATTTATATATATACAAGTAGGTACATTGGGGTTGTGAGAATACATTGAATAGTACAGTATTTACAATCTTGTAAAGCCACTAGTATGCGCAGCGTTTCAGGCAGGTCCTTAATCTAACAGATAATTTTAAGTAGGTAATTTCTATCAGAATTGATAAATGATAATAAATACATTGTTTACATACATACATTACAAATACATACATATAAGCTCAAAAGCTTCATTGAAGGTTGTAACAGAACCCATGAGCACCACACCAGAAAAAAATACAGTTTTGATATTCCAAGAATACGACTTAATCAAACTAGAAATGCTCTACAAATCAAGGGACCCAGAATGTGGAATGATCTTCCCAACCATGTTAAAGACTGTACCTCTCTCAACCAGTTTAAGATAAAAACTAAACACTACCTAATAAATTCACTAACCTACCTTACCCCTCTATTGTCAACCCATGTCTGTTATTTTTTTTTTTTTTTTAATCAACACTGTTTGTCAACCTATTGTATTTGTGCTGCTTTTTCAGTCATGTTCCCTCTTTTTTTTATCTTTATTTGTATTTGTTCTCAACACATTTTATTCTTTATGCTCAATTAGTATTAAGTTCTAGATATTAATGTTTTTCCTGCCCGAAACGCGTTGCGTAATAGTGGCTTTAGGCATTGTATGTACTAGCTCTATCTATATATCGATCCATTAATGTAACATTACTTGTATGTATGTACCTTACCTGAATAAACATATTTATTTATTTATTTATTTATTTATACAAGTTTAACTCTGGGGATATCAAAGAGATATTTATTTCTGGTGTGGTGATAATGGGTCCTATTACATCTGTCCAGGAAGAGTTTCAGAGCAGGATTTGCATTTAAGAACAGGGTTTTGTAAATGTAGTTGACACAAGAGAATTTATGGAGTGAGATTATGTTTAGCATGTTTAGGGAGTTAAACAAGGGGGCTGTGTGTTGTCTGAAAGCAGAATTTGATATTATTCTGATAGCAGATTTTTGCTGGGTGATGATGGACTTGAGGTGGTTTGCAGTGGTTTGCAGTGGTTGAACCCCATGCACAGATACCATAGTTGAGATAGGGATAGATTAGTGTATAATATAGAGAGATGAGAGCAGGGTTAGGTACATAATATCTGATTTTGGAGAGTATACCAACTGTTTTAGAGACTTTCTTAGTTATGTATTGTATGTGGGTACTGAAGTTGAGTCTCTTGTCTAAGAATAGACCAAGAAACTTTCCATCATTGTTATTGCTAATGTTTACATTGTCATCTGAAGCTGAATTGCATTTGTAGATTTGCTTCCAAATAAGATGTAGTAGGTCTTTTCTATGTTAAGTGTTAGTTTGTTGGTTGACATCCATAAGTGGACTTTTTTTAGTTCATTATTAACAACATTACAGTATTTAGTGTATGTGGGTTGGGGTTGGAGTAGATGAGTGTAGTATCATCAGCAAACAATATAGGTTTCAGAATGTTAAGAACATATACATCCTGCCTTCCCATCCCTAGCTACTGACTCATCACAATATACATCCTGCCTTCCCATCCCTAGCTACTGACCCATCACAATATACATGTAGTAGAGTGTTTTCTGTAGGCAATTTTCTAATTATACAATCATATGTTGCCCTCAGCTCTCCTATTTCATACATACTTTTTTTCTTTTGCAAGGGAGTAATTACTACATCTACATTACAATCCTCCCATGGTGGTGTAAATTTTCTCTTGGGCACAGCAATACACTCTGAAATAACATCATACTTAATAACATTAGAACATAAGGTATTCATATATGCTCTTTTCTTCATCATACATTGTTCAGTACTTCCCACCTTTTGAACTGAGAGGACCAATTCATTAGCTCCCCCACCTCTCATTAATCTAATGGCAGAAGCTACATTTATCTCTGCAATTCTATCCCCAATACTCTGCAGATTCAACTCCATCCTGATTTTCTCAATCATAGCATTTCTTGGGCATCCTAAGATAATTCTCATGGCTTCATTTTGTACCTGTGGGAGGTTGGTGCTGGGGTTACTGTGGGAGGTGTACTGTGTGAGGTTGGTGTTGGGGTTACCTGTAGGAGGTGTACTGTGGGAGGTTGGTGCTGGGGTTACCTGTGGGAGGTGTACTGTGGGAGGTTGGTGTTGTGTACTGTGGGAGGTTGGTGCTGGGGTTACCTGTGGGATGTGTACTGTGGGAGGTTGGTGTTGTGTACTGTGGGAGGTTGGTGCTGGGGTTACCTGTGGGAGGTGTACTGTGGGAGGTTGGTGTTGTGTACTGTGGGAGGTTGGTGTTGGGGTTACCTGTGGGAGGTGTACTGTGGGAGGTTGGTGCTGGGGTTACCTGTGGGATGTGTACTGTGGGAGGTTGGTGTTGTGTACTGTGGGAGGTTGGTGTTGGGGTTACTGTGGGAGGTTGGTGCTGGGGTTACTGTGGGAGGTGTACTGTGTGAGGTTGGTGTTGGGGTTACCTGTAGGAGGTGTACTGTGGGAGGTTGGTGTTGTGTACTGTGGGAGGTTGGTGTTGGGGTTACCTGTGGGAGGTGTACTGTGGGAGGTTGGTGCTGGGGTTACCTGTGGGATGTGTACTGTGGGAGGTTGGTGTTGTGTACTGTGGGAGGTTGGTGTTGGGGTTACTGTGGGAGGTTGGTGCTGGGGTTACCTGTGGGAGGTGTACTGTGGGAGGTTGGTGTTGGGGTTACCTGTGGGAGGTTGGTGTTGTGTACTGTGGGAGGTTGGTGTTGTGTACTGTGGGAGGTTGGTGCTGGGGTTACCTGTGGGATGTGTACTGTGGGAGGTTGGTGTTGTGTACTGTGGGAGGTTGGTGCTGGGGTTACCTGTGGGAGGTGTACTGTGGGAGGTTGGTGTTGTGTACTGTAGGAGGTTGGTGTTAGGGTATTCACCTAGTATATCTTGTTTCTGGGTGTACTAACCTAGTATATGTTGCGTGTGTGTGTGTATACTCACCTAGTCTCACCTAGAATATCTTGTGTGTAAGTTCTCAACTAGTACTCACCTAGTGTACCTTGTATGTGTGTATTCACCTAGTATATCTTGTTTCTGGGTGTACTAACCTAGTATATGTTGCGTGTGTGTGTGTATACTCACCTAGTCTCACCTAGAATATCTTGTGTGTAAGTTCTCAACTAGTACTCACCTAGTATACCTTGTATGTGTGTATTCACCTAGTATATCTTGTTTCTGGGTGTACTAACCTAGTATATGTTGCGTGTGTGTGTGTATACTCACCTAGTCTCACCTAGAATATCTTGTGTGTAAGTTCTCAACTAGTACTCACCTAGTATACCTTGTATGTGTGTATTCACCTAGTATATCTTGTTTCTGGGTGTACTAACCTAGTATATGTTGCGTGTGTGTGTGTATACTCACCTAGTCTCACCTAGAATATCTTGTGTGTAAGTTCTCAACTAGTACTCACCTAGTATACCTTGTATGTGTGTATTCACCTAGTATATCTTGTTTCTGGGTGTACTAACTTAGTATATGTTGCGTGTGTGTGTGTATACTCACCTAGTCTCACCTAGAATATCTTGTGTGTAAGTTCTCAACTAGTACTCACCTAGTATACCTTGTATGTGTGTATTCACCTAGTATATCTTGTTTCTGGGTGTACTAACTTAGTATATGTTGCGTGTGTGTGTATACTCACCTAGTCTCACCTAGAATATCTTGTGTGTAAGTACTCAACTAGTACTCACCTAGTATACCTTGTCAGACCTTGCCTATACCCTATACAGACCTAGTGTGTGTGTACGATCATATGTGGCATTCTTCCAAGAAAAGGAGTTAGAAATGAAACGGTATAATCAGATCCTTTTATACAACACATTGAGAAAGAATAAAGGTTAAGTGTGGTATCAGTAAGATTTACACACTAGTCCACACTTGCGTGGTGTACAATGTAAGTGGAGGCAGAGTTGGAGGGAGGGAAATGTTGTTGGTGGACCTGTGGTCAGGGTGGCTCCAGAGGTAGGGTGTCAAATTTCAGTGTTTATGGCAGGGTAAGGGAATGGTCGTCGTTGGTCTTGTGATTCAATATTTTCTTGTTGTCGCTAAGTTACACTTTTTCAGGTCTATATAGTACAATGGCCAGTCCTCATGTACCTAGTAATTATGTACCTTAAATTATGTACGTAAATTATGTAATTATGTTCATGTACCTAGTAGCTAGTAGTTATAGTGTCAGTTGGGGGTTAATGGGCCAGGCCGAGTGTGCCTGTGCCCCACAAATATCACCCTTATTGCTGACTAGTTGGTATAACGGCTTTTCCCAAACCTCTCTCTCGCCAGAATTATACTGACATGTGAATATCTTTGGCAGTTGATGAATCCTAAATATAAATAATAAATAAATAAATGTTTATTTAGGTAAGGTACATCCATACAAGAAATTTTTACAAAGATTGGTGGACTTATAGATAGATTCATACATTGCATAACTGCATGGCATAACTGGCAATCCCCTCATAGTGTTCAAGTGAGAACTGGATAAGCACCTCCAAAGGATACCCAAGTATGCCAAGTATGCTGCCCTGAGGAACACCAATGTTGATGGGTAGGGTGGGAGAAATTGAATTATTCACAGAAACATACTGGAGCCTGTCAGTGAGGTACGTAGGATTTGAGGTATTGCAGGGAATACAAGACACTGATCACTGGTCTCCCATTTGGTCCTCATTGCTTTATCTTACTATTATTGAATGTCAATAACCGTATTATGCAATTTCAATTTCTTCTATTGCTTTCTTTATTATGCACCCCATACCCATCCCGTGGGCCGTGGTGTAAAGGATTACAGAGGCACATAATCGGTTCAGGACCGGAACCCTCTAGTTCGTTTAGCTAAGCAAATAACAATGTTTGACGCTAGTTACAAAATTATTAATGTTGTATACACATGTACACACACACTCATACATACATACATACATACATATATATATATATATATATATATATATATATATATATATATATATATATATATATATATATATATATAATTATACCAGTATAATCTAATAATATATACTGGTCTAATAAAATAATTATACCAGTTAATACTCTCACTCGTTGTGTTAGGATATGTTAGCTTGATAAAACTGACTGTTCATTGTTGAGAAATGTGTTAACAAACAATATATCTGACTTATCAAGACTGTAGCTTGCTTAGCAAGGAACTTTTTTTAAATTTGGGTTCAGTTTAACTACCGCTCAAGGGATGAGTAATTGGGGCATAATAAAGGAACTAAGCTGATAAAATGAAAGATGGGGGATCAGCCATTACACGTGTTAATGACTCTTGTATAGTTGTGTAGTTAAGGACATCAGGGTTGCGTGGTGACCGCCGGCCGGGTCGGACGTTCCTGAGGTCTCTCCGCACTGGCTAGTGTTTACGTTGGGTGATCGCTTGTTTGCCCTGCTGGTGGTGGTTTGCCACTGACGGGGTGACGTTTGCTTCGCCATGGGGACGTTTCGCCCTCCATTGCAGAGGACGCTGTCAGCTGGTCTGGCGTTTACGGTGCCGGTGGACCATCCATTGGTTGGTGTCGCCCTAGTAGACTTGCTGCATGTGCAGCTGTCTGACCTGGTGGGCATCCAGCTGCTTCAGGGCCACCGTGCTGTGGTCAAGTTCCGCCTCCAGGCTGCCTTTCAGGCGTTTCTCGAACGGTGTGAGGGGCGTGTTTACCCTCTCCCTGATTCAGCTGGCTCAGTTAAGGTAGTGAATCTTAGTGTCACCTTGACGTCTGTGACGGTGCATGGTGCCCCCTTCGAATTTCAGGACGACTTTTTAACCTCCTGTTTCGAACGGTTTGGGACAGTGTTGAGTGTTCGTTGGAACAAGGTCGTTGCCGGGCACTGTGTTGGTATGCTTGACGGCTCCCGCACCCTGACGATGTCGCTGAAGGGTAGTGTACCGTCGTCGATGTCCGTGTTGGGATACACGCTCCGCTGCCAGTACCGGGGTCAACCGCGCACCTGTTATCGGTGTGGTCACGAGGGTCATCTGGCTGCTGCGTGCGACGTGGGAGCGACTGGTCGTGTGCATGTTCTTCGTGCGGAGGATTTTCCGCCCCTGTTGCGTTCGGGCGGTGTTGGTGCTGTGCCTGAGGCGCCTGCCTGCCTGTCTGCTGCTCCGCCTGTTGAGGAGAGCTCTCCAGCCTGTGCGACACGTCTAGTGCCAGCTGTGGCCCCTGGGGTTGTTCAGCCGGTGTGTGAGGGTGTCAGGCTGTCGCCTGAGCTGTGTGTAGTGAAAGGTGTCCCGGTGGAGGTTCATGTTCCGCCCCCGCCTGTGGATGTGTTACCGGCTCCCGGGGACGCGGGTTCTGCCGTTTTGGAGGGGGTGCTTCGTGGTGAGGTGCCTGCCGTGCCTGAGTGTGTTGCCTCCTGTAGTTCTGCTCTTCCCATTCCTTTGCAGAAGCGCGCGCGTCGGTGTTCTGAGGCTGTTTCCGTGGATGATGTAGACAGTGTGGGTGATGTGGCCTCTGTGGACTCTTCGGACGGTGCGGGTGTGGCCTGTGTGGATATGACGGTGGAGGCTGTGCCTGCGGCGGGGCCTGCTGGGCGTGGTGTGGTGCGGCCTGTCTCGAAGCGTTCGCGGCGGGCTCGGAGTGTCTCCCCCCTTCGTGGTGTGCCTTGGGAGGAGGTGGGGGAGTATGGTGCTCAGCTGGCGTCCCCCGCCGAGGATGATGGTGCTGTGAGGGGCTCCGACGTTGCTCCCTGTGCCCCCCCTCCTGCGTCTCCTGCTGTTGGGTCCCCACAGTGGGGGGTTGTCCCTGATGGTCGGGACCTCGTTGTGAAGTTGCGGAAAGATGTGCGCCAGGGAGCCTCGGCTCTTGTGCCCTGTGGTGGGGTCGCTGCCGCGCCTGCAGTTCCCCCTCCTTCCTTGCCCCGGTCTGGGGGTTGCCTAGTCCCGTCTGCTGGGGTCGTGCCCTGTGAGGGTCCGGAGTTGGGCCCTTATCGGGATGCCCGGGTGCTTCCGATCCCGTGGTGCTCGTCAACCATCTGGGTGTCGTCAAAGAAGGAGTTTGTTTATAGGGTGCCGGATAGGATGTCTCAGCCGAGGGTCCAGCCTGATGGCAGGCTGCCCGCCGACCTGTGGGTGGTTTGGGAGGCGTACCGCTTGCGCTTTCCGTACCGTAAGTTTCCGGAGAAATATTAGTTCCCGTCTTGCGCGCACCGCTACGCCGTGCCTGGGTCAGCTGTCACCGTGACCATGACGCCCCGCCCCCCGGTGCGGGGAGTCTCCCTCTGACGTTCGCCTCTGTTTTCGTCGCCACTCCTCTCTCTACGGCCCATCACGTCTACCGCTTTTGACTTTCTTCTCCTCTTTACCATCAACGCGTCTCCTTACATCTGTCCTGGTGCAGTCATCGGGAGGGTTACCCCTTCATGCAAACTGCACCTATTCTCAAGAAGAAGAAGAAGGACATCAGGGTAAAGGGGTAATGGGCATTGTGGTTGATTGTTCTACCTGGGAATCCTCCACTGTTTTATATCTTATGTATGTATGTATGTATGTACTAACTAGAGAGAGAGAGAGAGAGAGAGAGAGAGAGAGAGAGAGAGAGAGAGAGAGAGAGAGAGAGAGAAAGAGATGAAGATCGAGACAGAGAAATAGATATAGACAGAGTCAGGGAGAGAATGTTAGACACAGAGACGTATAGATAAGGATATGCAAAGTCAGTGAGAGAATGACAGAGATAGAGCGAGGAAAGAGACAGAGAGATAGGCTGACACAGAGAATGTCAGAAACGAGGAGAGGCAGAGACAGAGGGACAGGGACAGACGGACAGGGCCAGAGGAGGGACGGGGGAACAGAGGGGGAGCAGTGGGACAGGGAGGGAGACAGGGACAGAGAGGGGGACATGGACAGAGACAGAGACAGAGGGACAGGGTCAGAGAGGGGGACCGGGGGACAGAGGGAGGAGAGGGGGGCAGGAGACCAAGAGAGAGGGGACAGAGGAGAGACAGGGACAAGGGGACAGAGATGGATAGGGGGACTGGAGGAAAGGGAGGGGGACAGATGATGGACAGCGGACAGAAAGAGTGGGCAGGGGGACAGAGAGGTACAGGGGACAGAGAGATGGACAGGGGGACATAGAGGAACAGGGGGACAGAGAGTGACAGGGGGACAGAGAGAGGAACAGGAGGACAGAGAAGAACAGGGGGACAGAGAGAGACAGGGGGGACAGAGACAGGGACAATGGGATAGAGAGGGACAGGGGGACAGAGAGATGGAAAGGGGGGACAGGGGGACAGAGAGGGGGAAAGGGATCTGGGACAGAGGACAGAAAATGTGGGCAAGGGGACAAAGTGAGGGACAGGGGACAAAGATGGACAGGGGGACAAAGATGGACAAGGGGGACAGGAGGAAAGGGGGGAGATGTATGAGGGGAAATGTTTGCGGAAGATGGAGAAGGGGTATTTAGAACGGTAAGTTAGAGAGGGGGCAACTAAGGCCCATCATTGAAAAACAAATGAGCATCATTGCAATAGCAGGAGCCACGCACATCTTTAGCCTGCGTTGTTGAGACATTGTCAATTAAGCGGTGTCCAATAGCAGTATCTTCGGTATTTAAGCGTTACCTTAAAAAATACTGGAAATATTGAAAGCTATTAATCCAGATATTAATCCCCTTGTGCAACGCACACAAGAGGCAACAGCTTCTAGCTCTACAAGCCGCAATATAAAATAGAGAATAGGCGATTGTTTTCACTCACAGTGTAATAAACCCACGGACCCACCCACCCGCTGAAGCCGTAAATGCCAAGACATTACTTCCGTTTAAAATTAAGCCGGAATAATCCTCAGGTATGTGGAGGATGTGGGAGGCCTTTGATCAACCACCGACTTCCTGCCCCGTCGACGGGGCCATCAGCCCTCAGCCAAAATAATGTGAAACATGTATGTGGGTGTATTAAATATTTTAATTTATTATTTCCAAGATTTAGCTGTTAGCTCTTGGACCCCGCCTTTCTAAGCGTCGGTTGTCTAATGTACCGACTCTCGGCCTCTTTTCCTCCATCATATCTAAACAACATATATTTTTATCTAACACACTCACACATCCCCAAGATGCAGCCTTTAGCAGCTTCCTGACTTTCAGGTTCCTATTTACTGCAAGGTGAATAGAGGCATTAGTGTGTGTATGTTTGTGTCTGTGTGTGTGTGTGTATACGTGTGTGTGTGTGTGTGTGTGTGTATACTCACCTAGTTGTGGTTGCGGGGGGTTGAGCTCTGGCTCTTTGGTCCCACCTCTCAACTGGCAATCAACTGATGTACAGATTCCTGAGCCTACTGGGCTCTATCATATCTGCATTTGAAACTGTGTATGGAGTCAGCCTCCACCACATCACTGCCTAATGCATTCCATCTATTAACTACTCTGACACTGAAAAAGTTCTTTCTAACATCCTAGTGGTTCATTTGGGTACTAAGTTTCCACCTGTGTCCCCTTGTTCGCCTACCACCCGTGTTAAACAGTTTATCTTTATGTACCCTATCAATTGCATTTCTCGCAGCCTGTCCTCGTAACTCATGCCTCTTAGTCCTGGGACTAGCCTATTTGCATACCACTAAACTTTTTCAAGCTTCGTCTTGTGCTTTTTTTTTTTTTTTTTTTTTTGAGATATATACAAGAGTTGTTATATTCTTGTACAGCCTAGTACTAAGTATATGGTGTTTGGCTAGATAAGAGTAAAACTGCTTGTAGATTAGTTTTTCAAAAAATGTTGACAAGTTAGGCAGGATTGATATAGGTCTGTAATTGTTAACATCTGTGAGATCACCACATTTGTGTACAGGGGTAACTCGCTTTTTTTAGGATAACTGGAAAGGTTTGGAGTTCAAGTGACCTGTTGAAGAGCATGAGAATTCTTTGGAGACAATTCCTAACCTATACTTCTTCTCAAGGTCATGTTTTTTATTAATGGGTTTAAGTATTCCCTTTGTAAGCAAGGGATTGTTAAGCCTTTTGGTTATGCTTACAAAAAAGTCACAGGACAGACATTATCAGCAGCAGTTATAAAATTGTCAATAGCAGTTTCATTGTGCAGCCTAAAACTTAACTCCCTTGACTCTAGAGGTATATATATTAGGTTTAGGTTAGGTTTTTTTAATTAAACCAGCCAGGATGAGTGAAGCCATGAAGGGCGTTTTTATTAATTAAAACACCCAAATGTTGGGTGCTTCAGGTGTTGTTCCTCTTGGATGATCTTGTACCTCTCTGTCTCACACCTGTAAGAATGAGTGATATGGTTAAGGGGGAAACAAAGTGCAGGCAAGGCAATGGAGGCCAGTAGTAATCTTAGGGCTAGGATAATTAGAAATTAGAGAAATTAAGTAAGAGAAATTAGCAAGAGAAATCAGGTAAAATTTATTATACTTAACTTTTGTATCATGAGTTTAGTAGTAAATCTTCATCTTCATCATCATCATCTTCACTGTCACAAAGCTCCAGGTAGGGCTCGGAAACATCAACATCCTCTTCCTGGTATCCAAATAAACGCTTTGCATCACTCAGCTTGTCAGAACACATCTTTTGCCCTTGCTTCAAAAGAGCCAAGATTCCACTCTTATTTTTGGTTGATAGGTGCTTCTCTTCAATAGTGTACTTGTTAGGATCCTGTAATATATAGACTATTTAATGGGGTTTAAGACATTTACAAATTTCCCTGAAAATACTAAAGAAATTAGAATAAATAAATAAAGTTTTCGGTAAAAGTTCAAATATATGTAAAACACACCAGTACAGTATATGAAAACCATGGAATTGTCTACCTGTCAAAGTTGTAAATAGCAAGACAAGTATAAAATTCTGCTGGATAAATGTTTATGAAGAACTGAATTGCAACACACATTTAGGCTGTTAGCTTACCTTGCTTAGATATGAAGGAAAAATTCCACATAACAACTCTTCAGTATGTTCGGTTAAAATCTCTCTCTTATTCTTGTAATATGCGAGATAATGCAGCATTTCTTGAACAGTGTGTTGTTGCTCTTCTCTGGATCTCTTCTGAAGCTCCACATCTTCTACTGCCTTCTTTTTTTGAGCAAGGGACACTAATAAAAGAGGAAATTTATATTTACTGCAAGTAAACTACAACTCAATTTAATGTACTGTAATTACAGTTTAGGTACTTGCATTATACATACTATACATAGTTTATTGTGCAGTATCAACCTGATAAAAACCTACGGATTATGATACTGCACCTATTTTACAAACAGTAGTGATGATATTTTACTTCAAAAATAAGTAAAGCTTATCCATTATGCATGCTAAATGTTAGTTATCTTGATAAGGCCGAATTGTAACCCCTGATAAAATGAGATGTAGTTACATACCATTTTGGCTATGATGAGGCAATAAATTGTGCCATGGCAGGATACCTTCTATTGCATCCTTTTCACTGAGAATTTCAGAGTTTTCACTATTGTAGATTTTTATGAAGCCTTGAAGCTTTTTCCTATCACACTCATTTCTGTGCCGGAGGGAAGAGCGCATTTTACTGGATGCTGCAAATAAAGTTTTTTGGCTGAAAGTTTTAAAGTTGTTAAAAAAATTTCCTCATCATTTACCTACATAGAAATTATAGACAAGAGCTAAATAGAAATTGCTTCAGAGTTAACAAAGAAATAGTAAGCCTACCTGCATCAGTGGCAATCAGATTTTTGCGATGCCTGATAGAGTCTGCAACTGCCTCGATAGAATATTTTATGTTCTTCGAGGTTGTTCCAGTGTTTAACTCTAACTCCTTACAAATCATTTGTAGGTCAGATCGCCATTCTTGAATCAATGACTTTTGAACATCAAGTTTGTCGATCTCATTTGAAACTGTTATTTCCGTCTCTCTGGCCTATTTGAAAATATAATAAATTTAATGAACAAATCACATTAACCATGATGAGTGGTTCGAACCTATGGGCTTGGCATTCCCAGATGCTTGCTGTAGTTGAATGCGCCACAACATGGTCAAAAGAATTGCAACCTAGGGTACTAATGAACCCACAATTCAATTTTTGTTAATTATGCACCCCCATACCCATTCCATGGGCGGTTGTGCATGCAGTTTCCCATGTACTTGGTCTGTGTCCTCCAGTAGTTTTACCTCTGATGGCCCTTTCAATACACATAGAATTCATATTATTGTGATATATCAATACATGGAGAAAGACATTGAAATGGGGGCATCAAAGGCAGAACTACTGAATGACAGAGACCGAGTTCATGGGGGAATTGTGTGAAACCTGGTTTGGCTTCAGTGGAAGCCTTGGGATCCTTGTGGGTGCAGTAGTACTCCAAGTTGCAATTCATCTGACCATGTCGTGGCGTAGTGAACTAGAGCATGCATCCGAGAGCACTCAGTGCATGGGGTTCAAACCCTCATCACAGTTCCCGTGATATATCACGATACTGTGATTTCTCTGTGAACACATTTGATATATCTCGGAATCATACATTTAGGTTAATTAAATACTATATACTTTATACAAATTAACCTTATTGATATATTGAAAAAGTTCAAGCAGTTAATTCAAGGAAATGGTCGCTAATTTATAATGGAAAATATATGTAGTACATGATCTGAACACATAACTAACCTATAAATGCATTATAATACCTTTCACATATAAATGCATTATAATAAGTTTCAAAATAAATACAAATAAATAAAATAAATATATATTATTTTTAGTACCTTTCTGAGTCGAGTAACTAATGCACGAGCCAGTCCATCAATTTTTCGATGGTTCCAAAAGACTGCACCCTCTGTGAGTTCTTCTGTTCTTTCTGAGAAAAATATTTATAGCAATGAACATCTTGAAGAGCATAGATTAATAACAGTTTCATAACATACCTTTACTCACCAAGACCAACTCAAGTTTGACCAATATGTTTTCATTCTTTTATTGATTATTTGAGGGAGTTGATACTTATTGAATACTGAATACAAATCGCATTATACTGATTACAGGGCAGGTAAAATAATAAAAAACTTGATCAGATGAACCATATAAACAAATACCAGCTTTCAGCATGTTTTTAGTTGTAGAGTTGTATCGTGAGAGGTATGCAAACACTTGCTCTGCCTCTTCCCCTAAAGTCATGCCACTTCCTTCTTGCCACCGCCCTCCATATAATACCTTTAACATAAAAGTATACAGTAAAAAAAAATTCAAATTATTGTACAAAAATTAAAAGCCTCCTACTATATTAAATGATACGTATATCATTAATCTTAAACAATCAGAAATCTTAAATTTTTTTACACAAACTGTACTTATTATATTTAATGTAATGTATACATTACATTAAATTTAATTAGTATACATAAATGTAATGTTATATTTTTATTTACCTGACAATACCAAGCATGTCCTTTTGCATGTAGGACTCCTAAAAATGGCTTTGCTTGTGGCTAATATTAAACAATGGGTAATGGGGTATCAAAAAATGTTTTATATGAAGAATTCTGATGCACTGCTAAATTTTACATAAAACAAAAATTTACATGGTGTTAGATAAATAAAATGATGATATGGATGCAATTGAAAGGCAAACTATAAAGACATACTCAGTTAAAAAATATGTCATATGACAATGTATATTTATATGTGCATACTTTATTTATAAGAACATTAATTTGAAGACAATATAATTCATTATAATATAGTGTGTGTAGAGAGCAAAAGAATACTATACATTAAGTATCTGTAAAGCACATTTTATTACCTCCCAACTTTGTTGTAACGATACAGCTTCTTGTTGCCATCAATATGTACTGCTAAAGGGGTTTTATCACAAGCAGGACACTCATTGTCAGCTTCTCCTCTAATTTTTCTCAGCTCATATTGCTGGAATCGCCATTCGAAGAACACTCTCTTCGAAGTTATATAATTAATGGGTCCAATCTAGGAATAGAATTTTTTAGATGGTGACATTTAAAATGCATATTATGACATAAGATAAATAAACAAAAAAAACATTCCATTTTGTGTTTGAACAAAATTAAAAACTAATTATTAATAAATGAATATACATTACTACAAAATTTTGATAATTTTTGTATTGAAATATAAAACTGAAAATATTAAGAATAACGGTATCAAAACATACACGCCCACGAGAAGCACCAAAGGATTCCAGTGCAGTGACTAATGCCCGAAATGATGTTCCAGGACAATTTCTTTTTATATGGTGCCATGATTCAAGCAGACTGGTGCTGTAGAATGTGCTGCTCTTTCCTAATGATGAATAGAAACCAGACTTGTGCATGGTCTTGCCTAGTTGTTGATGCTCATATCCACAGTGGCATGTATAGATTGGAGTATAGAGGTCATACCTTCCTGTAGTTTAAAATACAGTGCATTGAGTGGTGTGGCGACTTGCTAAAATAGTGATGTAAAAATTAACATTTATAGCAACAAAAATTTCAAAATGTATTGTGATTCAGGAATATCCGGTAATGGAAATAAAAGGGTAAATTTTAAAGTTTATTTACCCATTATAGTGATGAAGATGCAGAGATTGCTGGAGCTTGAAATTTTAAACTTGCAATCTGTGCAGTTGGGGCAAGAATTTGGTGGTTGGGCTGGTACAACAGGTTCTGGTAACAAAGAAAAGGAAGACAGTTTGACAAAATGAGTTTTATGGAAAAGAATTTCAGACTGAATATTTCATTGTTTCTTGATTGTACAAAATATTGACATTATTCTCCAGATAATGACTGAGAAATTCACAGAAAAGAAACAATCAGACGATTAAATCAATCTATAAAACCAAGTGTCAGGTTTAAACTTTAAGACTTCTCCAAATGTTGTAATGACTGAAATGAAACATTTATTCATTTTATTTTGTTATACCAAGATAATCGTAGCTCTAGACTGGGATTGGGAAGTAGAAGTAATCTCGGAACAAAGTACGGATTTTATACAGGTATCGTATACTTACTCCAGTGAAAGATATTTCCTTCAGGGCACACAGTTTGTGTCGGGTCTAATGGCTCATAAAAGCCATTTTTCCAATATAATCTGTGGTGGAAAGGCATGAGAAAATGTTGCATTTGGTCACAAATGTGACACAAAAATGCAAAACAGTCTTCACATTTGATGCTTGCCTCACAATTTGTACATTGTACACAAACTTTACCTGATGAAAAAAGGGGTAATTATTTATACTAATTTTAAATACTGTATACCTAACATTTTAAACAATCTGAAGTCTAAATGTATTAATAGAGTGTCATTAATATGCATATGATGCTTATTATACAGTATAACCTTAATGAACACAGCAATATTTAATTTACCTTTATCTGGAACACCCAACTCAGACAATGTCCAATCGAACAGCATTGCCCTGCTTTCTCCCCAATTAATCTCTGCATTTTTTCTTCTTTTTTGCCAGTCAGAAACACTTGGCTGAGAATCTTTAATTTGTTCAAGTTCTGCAGCAAGTACTTTGAAATATGGGATTACAAATTAGTAAGAAAAATTTGTAAGTGAAAGGAATGATTAGTATAATATGTTAAACAAAATTTCATAGGCATTAAGCACAATTTTGGTACATAATATTTATGACGTGTGTCCATTAAATAAACCCTCATTTAAATACCAACAAATGATGTTGGGACATACCAACATCAAATGATTCCAAAGTTTCTTCACCAGCTGCCAAATAACTTTGAGTGTACGTTCTGCCACTAGTAGAATAGCCCGCATTTTGAATGTGTGGTGGTGAAAGTATAGCAGGCAGAATGTCTGGGTGGCACATTTGAAGATTTAAGCATGGTACATAATTGCAAATTGTATACAAGTATTAATATTTTCAGACAAATCTCAAGATATTACTATAACTAACTTTATGCTACCAAGTTGTTCAGTGTTATAGTAATTTAATCTCCATAATTGTCTAGCATACACTTAAAAATAGGCAACAAATATTATTGGAAAGTACACAAATAACAGCTGTAGAAATATTGTTAAGAAAATAATAGAAGATTACCATCAGATTGGGGTGCAGCTGGTCTTTGTTTTGAATTAATGTGTGATACATCCTGTATGTTATCTTTTTTCTGTTTCTTGTTTGTCACCTTTATTGAGTTTGGTTCCTCCACGTTTAAGAGTCTCTTCAAGTACTCATTTCTTTGTATCATTGCAGCACGTGCTTTCTGGTACTCACGTTCAAGATGTTCTCTAGTCATCACTGCTATTCTCCGGTGAAATTCTGAAGAGAAAATAATACTGTTCGAAGGAAAAGTACAAGAACAAAACAAGAAAATTATGCTTATGCAAAATTATGCTACAATGTACCTATTAATAATCTTAAAATTTGCTACAAATTTCCTACTTATAATTATGTGTTAAATTATGGACTTTCCCATAATGATATGCATGTTAGTGGCATTACCTATACTGCCTACCTGGAGCCCCCTAGAGAGATAGTGACACAAGTTAAGGTAATCCCTTTAGTAAGGTGCTGGGTCAACATAAATAAGCTATAACTAATAAGGACACAAATCAATATGTTCATTTAACAGTGGTATTAACATTTATATAAATATAGCTAAGAATAAGTTTTTACAAGTGTAACAAAGTGAAAGAAATGTATGAAAATTTTGATGATATATTAAAATGCTCATTGATTGAACTTGTCTTCCTATATATAAAGTATAAAAATAGTAAACACAGTACCATTATTGTTGTCTGTAGTTATTTTTGGAACATCTGGTATGTACAGCATACTGTCAAAATCCGATGATCTATCTGAAAAATTGATTGGTAGCGTAAATATTTGAATTCATTGCATAGCCTTTTATACAAACAAAAAAGAAAAATTGTACAGAAAAGCTAACACAACATTATAACACCTTTCTGTGGTACTTTCTATGGTACAAAAGAAAACAAACCTTAATTATAAAGGAAAATAAACTGACAGAAGAACTATGAATACTGCTGAAAATACTTTCCACAAAATATCTGAACCAAGGGATAGTACCCCGAGATTTGAAATATGAAAATTTCACCCTTACAGTATTTAAAAAAAAAAGCAGAAAGAGTTAAGCACAAAACTAATGTCCAATCAGCTAGGTATAACACATCTGCAAGCTCATGGCGAAAATCCTAAGGGAGGGAATCATTTACCATCTTTCAGTGAACAATCTTATTCAATCGACACACCATGGTCTTCTTAAAAACAGATGCTACCTTATAAACCTCCTCACTTTTGGGACATGGTAACATGGTACTCAGATAAAGGGTTTCCGGTGGATGTAGTATACATGGATTATGCTAAAGACTTTAATAAGGTACCACATGGAAGACTAGCAAGGAAATTACAGGTTCATGAAAAAAATTGTAAAGTGCACAAAACAATAGTTAAAACAAAGAGAGCAAAAGGTCATACTAAATGGGAATGAATATGAAGAAATGTGTTAAGTTGAGTACCTCAGGGGTCCATTTTTAAGTCTAAAATATTTTTCATATATTGAACATCTATGATATAGAAAAGAATATAATCTAATCAACCACATCCTCATATTTGCAAATGCCTGGCATTTCACGAGCACTTTGTCCGGGGTTTATATTCTAGCCGGGGAGGATTTACTGGGTTAGGCTAACCTAACCTAACTTAACCAAACCAAACCAAGTATCTCAAGTTACAAATATCTCTGGGAATTCATATTATCTGCTGTTGTAGAATTGACAAAATGGACAGTGTCAACAAAATTATTCCCACATACTCCGTCACTATGTGATGGAGTACACATAGAATAGGGACTGAATTGTCCCTGACAGGGACAATTCTGTAACAAATGTTCTAGCATAAAACTTTGTACAGTTTAGTAATTCCTTACCATTTGATGTACTAGGTAGATCCATGTTTGGTGAAGTTTTATAGCTGGAGCTGGAAGATCCTGTCGAGATGACTTCTTCAAAGAGAATAGCTTCAACACATTGTGTCTTGAGTCTACCAGTACTTGGCCTACAGTTACCAGATCTGATTTACAGAAACTAGTGAACTATGGAGATAAGATTGTTAATAATATACTTTTTTTGAGATTCATATGACTTGCAGCTTAAAAACCAATCTTATTTTAAAATAGTACACTAAAGTACATAGCAAATTGCGAAATTCGTAGTTTTTTAACTACTTTAAAGCTAAATTCTCAAGCTTTGAAAATAAGCACAATTTGCTATTTTAAGCGGAATCTGGCAACTCTGATTTAGCATGTAAACATTGACTTGCATTCACAATGTAGTTATTTATTTTTCAACAATTTAAAACGAGTTATGAAAATACACACATTGGTACATTATTGCAAAGGCACTATACTATATATATATATATATATATATATATATATATATATATATATATATATATATATATATATATATATATATATATATATAAATTGTTGCAAGTCGAGCAACAAATATTTTACATTGAACAACAAATGAGATTGGAAAAGCAGTATTGCCAAAATAGACCCCAGACACACCCTGTGGGTAGTAATGGACCCCCATACCGACCCTATGAGGGGTAGTGGACCCCATAATAACACTATGGGCGATAGTGGACACTATACAAACACTATGGGCGGTAGTTGACTTCATAGAGACCCTGTGGGCGGTAAGGGACCCCCTATCGACCCTGTGGGCGGCAGTGGACCCCCTATCGATCCTGTGGGCGGCAGTGGACCCCCTACCGACCCTGTGGGCGGCAGTGGACCCCTACCGAACGTGTGGGCGGCAGTGGACCCCCTACCGACCCTGTGGGCGGCAGTGGACCCCCTATCGATCCTGTGGGCGGTAGTGGACCCCCCCCATATCGACCCTGTGGGCGGCAGTGGACCCCCTATCGATCCTGTGGGCGGCAGTGGACCCCCTACCGACCCAGTGGGTGGCAGTGGACCCCCTGCCGACCCTGTGGGCGGTAGTGGACCCCTACCGACCCTGTGGACGGTAGTTGACTTCATAGCGACCCTGTGGGCGGTAGTGGACCCCATACCGACCCTGTGGGTGGCGGTGGACCCCATACCGACTCTGTGGGCGGCAGTGAACCCTATATACTAATCCTGTGGGCGATACTGTACCCTATAGTCATCCTGTGGGGGCAATGGATGCCATACATATCCAGTGGGTGTTATTGTACCCCATACTTATTCTGTGGGTGGTTGGAGCCCCATACCCATCCTGTGGGTTATAGTGGACCCCATACTCATCCTGTGGGTGGTATTGGACCCCATACCTATCCTGTGGGTGGTTGTGAGCCCATACCCATCCTGTCGGTGGTAGTGGACGCAATACACATCCAGTGGATGGTATTGGATCCCATACCCTTCCTGTGGGTGGAAGTGATCCCCATACCATTCCTGTGGGTGGATGTGACCCCCATACTCATCCTGCGGGTGTTATTGGACCCCTTACCCACCTAACAGGTGGTAGTGGACCCTATACTAATCCTATAGTTTCCAATAATCCACACCATACCATCCTGTTTGCAGTAGTTTACCCTATATACATTCCAACATAACATCGTTTTCTGTTAGCGTTCCTACAAAACATTCTTTAAAGATTTCTAAAGCACAAACTATGGTATATAATATTGATTGGTGAAGCACTTATTCTATGTAATAATTTATTGTGCTTATTATAATTTACTAAGAACAACTAATATTTCTCAAAACAAAACTACGAGCCTTCAATAGGATGTAGCTGATCTGTAATATTATAAGAGCATGGACAATAGTAGGTGAATTTCACAACCCATGTGGGACCTGAAAACTACAATTTTCGTTATAATTGAACCAATCACGACTATTCAGCTATCTACGTTGATGGACGAGTACTGTGAGACGTAAATTGGTACGTGAGGAAGAGTTTGAGCCTTGGTAAAAAAGTTAACTGGGAATATATCACATATGTACTAAATCACATTCCACATATTGACTTTAAGCACTAGTCATATATGTACTGTCTTGTGTGAGAACGGGTTGATCAATTCTGATAGAAATTACCTACTTAAAATGATCTGCTAGATTAAGGACCTGCCCGAAACGCTGCGCGTACTAGTGGCTGTACAAGAATGTAATTACTGTACTATCCAATGTATTCTCACAAACCCAATGTACCTTTTTGTATATATATATAAATAAATAAATAAATAATCCATAGGCTGAATTAGTGTTGGGAGGAAGGAACTTTATTGTAACAAAACTAAATTCCTCCAACAATGCATCTTCGCCTGGAGGATAAGCAGGAGCATTGTCGAGGAGAAGCAGGGCCTTGAGTGGCAAACTTTTCTCCTGCGGATGTTTTTTATGGCAGGGCAAACCACCTCATTCACCTACTCCGTACAAAATTGCCTTGTCACCTATGCCTTCCCCCTCCCCGCTCAGCTCGTTGTCGCCGTGTGGGGGCTTCGTGGGCGGCTGCTGGAGTGTGATGCTCCTTAGGACAGTCCTCTGTCCTTTTCTAGCCTTGTACTCCTGCTGCCGTCCTCTCCAATTCTGCTGGGCACCTTTTCCTTTTCCTTCTGTTTCGTTTTTCCCCCCCTCTTCTCCTATCTGCTTGC
This sequence comes from Procambarus clarkii, assembly GCF_040958095.1. Classification (NCBI taxonomy): domain Eukaryota; kingdom Metazoa; phylum Arthropoda; class Malacostraca; order Decapoda; family Cambaridae; genus Procambarus; species Procambarus clarkii. Next base: position 5,171,712 of record NC_091193.1, on the reverse strand, counting down.
CGTTTCCTGCCGACCTTTTGCTCGTTCTGGTTCTTCCATGGACTTCTTCTATTTTGACGCCCGGGTGCTTGAGGAGGCATACTCATGCACACGTAGAACTGCACTACCCGACGTCGAGAGCGAGGGGAACCTTTTATTGTCAATCCCCACTTCGTCACTGAACCCGATCTCGACGGACTGTCGGTTTCTTAAGGTGGCGTTTGTGGGGCGTATACTCACGACGCACCCCTAGGAGGCCCCGACAAGATCGGCGATAGCTTCTTGTTGGGTGTCCTGCCTCTAATTGTGGCTCCATGGTGGGTGTGGGGGCACATTCGTGAGTGAATTCTTAATTTCGTCAAGATGATAACCCCTGTTTCGGCTGCTTCTGGCTTACCTTTTCAGGCTCGTGGGGTGGGCGACCAAGCCCCCGAGTCGGTCCGTATTGGAAGACCGGGCTCTGTAGCCTCCGCTGCATTGGGCCCCGACCTTGCTCCTCCTTTGGCCTCTCTGACTCCTTCCCCTGGCTCCCCTCCCTCCTCTGTGGTTGGGTCGAGCCCCAAGCCCCCAGTGGTGACTACCTCGTCCCCTGGCGCGGCTCCTTCTCTAGTTGTAACTACTGCGCCTTTTAACCCCTCTCTCTCTGGGGGTTCTCACCGCCGTCCTCGTCACGGCCGCCCTCGCTCGATTCCTTCCAGTTCTGCTACCTATCAAGCCTTGTTTGGTCCCGCTTCGTGGGCCAAATATTTTGATCTCCTCCCTCTTGATTCTGCGCCTCCTGACGATTTCTCCCTTCATCGACATCTTATTGATTCCGTGGATGCCTCCATTACTTTCAACCCCACTCGTCTCGGTACACGTGTCGTTGCTGCTTCCCGCTTGGCTGCCTTATCCTGCCTTGGCGAGACCCCCGTTCGGGTCTCGAAGAACGCTCAATTGAATGCCAGTGTTGGCACTATTTTGCTCCCGCCCCATGTTGCAACCGGTGTTCGGGACCTGCGCGACTGCCACGACGATATTCGCCATATCCTCGCTGCCCAGGGCCATTCTATTCTCCAGGTGGACACGTTTACTCGTCCCCCTCGTGGTAGTCGCCGTCAACCCCTCCGGGTTGTGAAGATTACCTTTGATGGTAGGACCCTTCCACCCTCTGTCATTCTTGCTGGTGTCAGGTGCACTGTCCAGGAGTACATTCCTTCTCCTCGGCTCTGCAACAAGTGCTGGAGGTTTGGGCATGGTGCCCTCCGCTGCTCCGGGACTGTCTCTCTCTGTCCTTTGTGTGGTGGCGAAGGTCACTCTAAGTCGGAGTGCACTTCTCCCCAGGCTCGTTGCCTCAACTGCGGTGAGGCCCATCCTACCTTCTCCCGTGCGTGTGTCCATTACAAGCTTGAGGCAGCCGTCCTCAACCTGAAGCACCGGGAGCGTTTATCTTTTCCTGAGGCGAGGCGCCAGGTTCGCCGGCTCCCGCCTTATGCTAATATCTCATATGCTCGCGTGTTGCGCTCTTCCTCTCCTCGTCCTTCCCGCCTTCCTCAGACTCACAACCGTTTCCGGGCCTTGGACCCTGATGCGCCCACTGCCCCCTCCTCTGTTCCTTTGGGTTCTCTCCCGAAGGATCCTCCTCCTGGTCCTCTGTCTGGGGTTCCCCTTCCTTCTACCCGGTCTGTCGTGTCTTCTGTGTCTTCTTCCTCGTCCCCCTCCGATCCTCCTTCCCATCCTCTTCCTCCATCTATTGGCTCTCCCCACCGCCTGTCGGTGCGGGCGGATGTCCATCGCTCTCCTAACGGCCGTCGTGTGTGCTCTCGTTCGGCTTCTCCTGTTGAGACACTGGAATCCGTTGCCCGGTACGTAGTTGCTGGGACACCGGTCTCTTTAAGTCAGAAGCGTAAGCCTGGCTCCTCTCCTTCCTCTTCCCCGGCGGGTAAGAAGGCTTCGCTTTCTTCCTCAGCTCCTCCTTCTGGCTCTGTTGCTCCTTCCCCTCCCGTTTCAGTGCTTGCGCCCCCTGTTCCTGCTATGGAGGTTTCTTTGGCCCCTGCTTCCCTTTCGGTTGCTGCTCTTGCTGGGGTGCGCTCCCCTCTTTCTACTCCCCCTCCTCCTGCTGCTGTCCATGACGGCTCCTCTCCGTTGTCTCCTCCTCTTCCTCCTCCTCCTCCAGACCCTGCCCGCCCACCTCTGCTCTGTTCTCCCGTTTCCTTCCCTCCGTCTTTGCTCAGTTTACCCATGCCCCCTAACCCTGACTTTGCTGACCCTGATCCCGACCCTGATATTCTTTAACGTGCTCTGTTGCTCTTTCGCCTTTGTTTCTTCCTTGTTCTCTGTTTTTGTCCTTTCTCTTCTCGTCGTTGTCCATTCTTCAATGGAACGTTCGAGGTTATTACGCCAATTTCCTCGAACTCCAACTTCTGATTTCGCGGTTTTCGCCCCTTTGTGTCTGTCTCCAGGAGCCAATGCTTGGTGCTCGTCCTGGTCGTTTTCGTGGCTATTCCTTTCTCTCCCCCCCCCAGCCATTGCTGGGGCTTCTAATTCTTCTGCTCTTTTGATTCGGGCTGATGTTCCCTTTGTTCCTTTACTTTTTCCTTCGCCTCTCCATTGTTCTGCTGCTCGTATCTTTGTGGGGAAATGGTACACAGTTTGTTCCATTTATCTCCCCCCGAGTGTCCCGCTCTCTCTTCCTGATTTGAAACACCTGGACTCCTTGCCGGAGCCTGTGCTCCTGCTGGGTGACTTCAATTGTCGTCATTCTCTTTGGGGTGACGTTCTGACGAATACCCGGGGTCGCCTCCTTGAGCCGTTTCTCCTCTCTTCTTCCCTGTCTCTTCTGAATTCTGGTGAGCCCACTCATTTGGACTCTCGGACTCGCACCCTTTCTTGTCTTGATCTTTCTCTCTGCTCTTCTTCTCTTTACTTAGATTTCACGTGGCAGGTTCTTGATGACCTCCATGGAAGTGATCATTTCCCCATCCTTGTTTCCTTTTTCTCTTTTCGCCCTTCCCTCTCTTTCCCTAGGTGGCAGTTTGCTAAGGCAGACTGGACCCTATTTACCCTCAGTGCTGCTCTCCCTGACCTCTCCCTTCTGCCTCTCTCTCGCGCTCTCCTCCTTTTTCATGACACTGTCTTCAACGCTGCCCTCCGCTCTATTCCTCGCTCTTCCTCTCGGGGTCCACGGAAGTGCGTTCCCTGGTGGAATGCGGACTGTGCTCGGGCTGTCCGCTGTAAGCGTGCAGCCTGGAAGAGGCACTGCCGTAGGCAGACGACCGATTCTTTTCTTTTCTTTCGGAAAGCGAGTGCGGTGGCCCGTAGGGCCATCCGTACGGCTAAACGTGAATGTTGGGCATCTTATGTCTCAACAATTACGTCCGAGACCCCTCTGGCCCAGATCTGGAAGCATATCCGCAAGATAGCGGGTAAGTTCGTTCCCGATGTTTCACCGGTCCTTCACCTCCATGATACTTTTGTGGCGGACCCGTTGCAGGTCGCTTCCGAACTGGGTTCCCATTTTTCTTCTGTTAGCTCTGGTCTTCATCTTCCCCAATCTTTCCTTCTTCGTAAACCTGTCCTTGAGTCTCGTCCTTTAGATTTCTGCACTCATCTTCAGCTTCCCTATAATGATCCCTTCTCTCTCTCTGAACTTCGTTCTGCCCTGGCCCTCTGCGGTTCTACGGCGGCGGGCTCCGATGGTATTCATTATGAGATGCTTCGCCATCTCCCTCCGAGCACGTCTCAGTATTTACTGAGTCTGTATAATCGGATCTGGGAGTCGTCGTCAGTCCCTGAGGACTGGCTCGATGCCGTTGTCCTCCCTGTTCGCAAACCGGGGTCTCTGGGTACTTCCCCTAAGGACTTTCGCCCTATTGCTCTCACTAGTTGTGTCTGCAAACTCTTTGAACGTATAGTTAACGTTCGTCTGATGTGGTTCCTGGAACACCATCACCTCCTCTCCCCTTCTCAATTTGGTTTCCGCAAGTGCCGCAGCACGACAGATGTCCTGGTGAACTTGGAGGTCTATATTCGTACTGCTTTTGCTGCGAAGACCTCCGTTGTTGCCGTCCTTTTTGACCTAGAAAAGGCTTACGACACCACTTGGCGTTATCATATCCTATCTCAACTTCATTCTTTTGGCCTTCGTGGTCATCTCCCTCTCTTTCTCCGCAGCTTCCTCTCTCGTCGTTCCTTTCGGGTGCGCCTTGGTACCGCTCTCTCTCCCTCTTTTCAGCAATACGAAGGTGTGCCCCAGGGTAGTGTTCTGAGCACTACTCTTTTTCTTGTTGCCCTCAATGGTCTTCTTTCCTCTCTTCCTTCTGGTGTCTTCTCCGCTCTCTATGTCGATGATCTTACCCTTTGTTGTCAGGGTGATGATTCGCCTCTCCTTCAACGCCGGCTTCAACTTGCAATTGATGCCGTGTCGTCTTGGGCCACAGGTCATGGCTTCAAGTTCTCTACTTCTAAGACTTGTGCCATGACTTTTACGCGGAAACGGGTTGTTCTTCGTCCCTCTTTGTCACTTTATGGTCATCCCCTTGAATACAAAGATTCCGCGAAGCTTTTGGGGTTATTCCTTGACACTCGTTTGTCTTGGTCTCCCCCATATCTCTTACCTCCGTGTTGAGTGCTCTAAGGCCCTTACCCTCCTTCGGGTCTTGTCCCATACTTCTTGGGGGGCAGATAGGCGCACTCTTCTTGCTTTACATTCCTCTCTCGTCCTGTCTAAGCTCGATTATGGTTGCCCTGCTTACTCGTCTGCTTCTCCTTCTACTCTTCGCCGTCTTGATGCTTTGCACCATACTGGGTTGCGCCTCAGTTCTGGTGCCTTTCGTTCGACTCCCATCCTTAGCTTGTATGTTGACACTGGCTTCCTGTCTCTCCAGGACCGCCGTGATCGCTACTGTCTTCGCTATCTTGCGCGGTCCTTGCAACATCCTTCCTCTCGCCTCTGTCGTGCTTTAACTTTTACCCCTCCTGCGGTTCCTGTTCCTCTTCACCACCTCCCTCTTTCAGTCCGGTTATCTCGCCTACAGGATTCTCTCTCCGTTCGTATTTCTGATGTTTCTCCTCGTGTTGTTCCTTCTTTGCCCCCGTGGAGGGTCCCTCTTCCGCGGTTTTGTACTTCCTTGACCCGTATCACTAAAGCTTTTACCCCTCCTACGGTTCTAAAACGCCTTTTCCTCGAGCACTTTTCTTCTCACTCCCGCTCCGTTTCTGTCTTCACCGATGGGTCTAAGTCAGCGGACGGTGTTGGCTACTCTGTTGTTTTTCCTGATCGCACTTATATGTGTCGCTTGCCTCCGGAGACTAGCATCTTTACAGCAGAACTTTATGCTATTCTCTATGCTCTTCGTCTCCTGCTTTCTCGTTGTCAGTCTTCCTTTGTGGTTGTTGTTGACTCTCGTAGTGCCCTCATGGCTCTCGGGTCCTTTAATCCGGTTCATCCAGTAGTTGTCGAGATCCAGCATTGGCTGTTTCTCGTTCACAGTAAATTTAAGTCGGTTGAGTTTTGTTGGGTTCCCAGCCATATTGGTGTGTCTTTAAATGAGCGTGCGGATGCTGCCGCTAAGGAAGCTGTCCGCTCTTGTCCCATCTCTCACAAAGGCATTCCGTATTCCGACTTTTACCCAGTTATCCATTCCTCAGTTCTTACCCGTTGGCAGGCTTCTTGGTTGTCTGTTACTGGTAACAAGCTCCGTACTCTTAAATGTTGTGTTTCCTCGTGGCCGTCCTCCTTCCACCGTAACCGGCGGTGGGAAACAGCTCTGGCGAGGTTGCGTATTGGCCATACTCGCTTAACCCATGGTCACTTGATGGAGCGCCGCCCTGCTCCTTATTGTCCTAGTTGCATTGTCCCTCTTACGGTCGTGCATGTCCTTCTTGAATGTCCTGACTTCCAGGACGAGCGTGTGTCTTGCTTTCCGACCGCCCCTCGCGGTCACCTGTCCCTCGATAGAATTCTTGGTGACTCGGATACTTTTGATATCGTTCGCCTTATGCGTTTTTGTTCTCGTATTGGCATCCTTGGTGATATTTAGCGCCCTCTGATTATTTTGCGTATTTGATGGTGCTACATAGCCTTCCCGGTTTGGTGCCTTCTTTTGATAATTACTTACTTACTTACTTACCTATGCCTTACTATTAGCCTTCCATATCTCGCACATTTGGGTTTTCTGCACATTATATTTTTTGAAAACCCTCTGATTTTCAGAATGATACACAAGGGTTTAATTTTTAAATTGCCACTTGCATTACCACAGCACAAGAGTAAATCTATCTTTCATAGGCTTGTGTCCGGGCAACGGCACCTTCTCTAGGGTAATGTATGTCCTCTTCGGCAATTTTTTTTTTTTTTTTATAGAATAGCCCTGTCTCATCACAATTAAACACTTGTGGTATGTATCCCTCACTATCTACAAAATCTTTAAAATCGCGATCAAATCTTTCAGCCGCTGGTTTGAGCTGGCACCCTCACCCTGCCTTACTATACTATGAATGCCACTTCTTTCTAAATTTCTCAAACCATTCCCTGCTCGCCTTAAAGTCTTTTGTGTCTGCATCATTCGGTCCAGGAGTATTCTTTATAAAATCTTCATGCAACACCTTGCTCTTTTACAAATGATGGCCTCTGAAATGCTATCACCTGATAATTTCTTGTTGTTTATCCAAATTAAAATAACGATTCAACCTCCTCAAGTGTTGTGTTCTTTATTTTGTGATTGTTGTTGCACCTTTTGCCACTTTAGCACTCATAATTTACTGTTTCTTACCAATTACAGATCATATCGTTGACATACTTTTGCTATACAATCTAGTAAGTTCAACAGGCCACATATTTATTTATTTATTATTTATTTATATATATATACAAGAAGGTACATTGGGTTTGTGAGAATACATTGGATAGTACAGTATTTACATTCTTGTAAAGCCACTAATATCATTTTCATATTTATGAATGATCTCTTTGTTTTTGTTCTATGGTCATCCTCACAGTTATCTTATGTTGAACTTTACCGCTGACTTTCTTATGACCCATGTGATATATGATAATTACTTATATGTTCAGAGACTAAAAAAAGGCCCCAAAACAATTGAATTCTACAAGAAGAATTGAAGCGTAGTCGTCACCTTAGTAGGACTCTGTAAACTGAGGCGTGCCTCGCTGCGATGCCATATGCTTGGTAGACCTGGGCGAGTATAAATGTATTTCGGGTGCCGAATAAAATTTTTCGGAGAGATGAGTACGAGTACCGAAAAATACGAGAACGTGCATACAAGTACCTGGGAGGGCTGCTTCCTGGGTGTGTGTGTGTGTGTGTGTGAAAACAAAAAAACAAAAAAATTAGTACTTAGTAACAGTTGATAGGTAGGCTGAAAAAGCAGAGCTCAACCCTTGCAAGCACAACTAGGTGAATACAGGGAACTATATTCCTCCTTCCAGGAGATCAACAAAGTACAACCATCTCTGACGACTGCTGTAGCTCAAGTGAGGTTATGTCGTCCTGCTAGCGTCACTTTACTTCACCAGAGTATCGACATCACATTTCATGTCACCTATTACCAGACAAAAGGAGGAAGAAATTAACGGAAATGCTTAAGCAGACACGACTCTCCATACAAAGAAGAAATAATTTACACGGAGATTGAAGAAATCGAACAGAGACTGAAGCATTCCTATCAGACTGAAGAAAGGCAAGTAGAACAGAAAGCAATTCAAGAATTAAAGAAAAACCCCAAATATTTTTTCACATATGCTAAATCAAAAGCGAAAACCACTGCCAGTATTGGACCTATTAGTATTAGTGAAGGTTTATACACTGAGGATGACAAAGAAATTAGTGAAATCCTAAAAAAAAGCAGTATGAGGACATGTTTAGCACTCCGATACTCAGCATGAAAGTAGAAGATTCGGACAATTTCTTTATGAATGATACTCAAATACCTGTAATTATAACTGATATCAACACGAGCGTGGCAGATTTTGAAAGAGAAATTGACAACATGTCCATGCACTCGGCACCGGGTCCAGACTCATGGAATTCAATATTTATAAAGAAATGCAAAGTTCCAGTAGCACAGGCACTCGGTATAGTGTGGAGGAAGAGCTTGGACACAGGGGAGATAACAGATGCGCTTAAAGCAGCAGACATAGCCCCTCTACACAAGGGAGGTAGCAAAGCATTGGCAAAGAATTATAGACCAGTTGCCCTAACATAACAGTTGTCTCACATAATAAAATTATTTGAGAGAGTGATCAGGAGTCAGGTCACTATCTTGAGGTTATCTTGAGATGATTTCGGGGCTTTAGTGTCCCCGCGGCCCGGTCCTCGACCAGGCCTACACCCCCAGGAAGCAGCCCGTGACAGCTGACTAACACCCAGGTACCTATTTTACTGCTAGGACGCCCTCATGGCTGGTGAAGGACGCCCTCATGGCTGGTGAAGGACGCCCCCTCATGGTTGGTGAAGGACTCCCTCATGGCTGGTGAAGGACTCCCTCATGGCTGGTGAAGGACGCCCTCATGGCTGGTGAAGGACGCCCTCATGGTTGGTGAAGGACGCCCTCATGGCTGGTGAAGGACGCCCTCATGGCTGGTGAAGGACGCCCTCATGGCTGGTGAAGGACGCCCTCATGGTTGGTGAAGGACGCCCTCATGGTTGGTGAAGGACTCCCTCATGGCTGGTGAAGGACGCCCTTATCCCCTGCTCCTGCCTATGAGAGGTGAAGACTAGCTGTATTGTGCTTCATTCTCCCCTTCACTATTTCCTGCCCGCCACCCGCCGTCCACCACCCGGCCGCCGCTCGCCATCCGCCACCCGTCGCCCGCCACCCGTCGCCCGCCACCCGTCGCCCGCCACCATCCGCCGCCCGCCGCCCACCGCCCGCCTACCACTGTGAGTGGTAGTTTATTGTGCACCCCATACTCATCCTTTGATTGGTAGGTTATTGTGCACCCCATACTCATCCTTTCATTGGTAGTTTATTGTGCACCCCATACTCATCCTTTGATTGGTAGGTTATTGTGCACCCCATACTCATCCTTTGATTGGTAGTTTATTGTGCACCCCATACTCATCCTTTGATTGGTAGTTTATTGTGCACCCCATACTCATCCTTTGATTGGTAGTTTATTGTGCACCCCATACTCATCCTTTGATTGGTAGGTTATTGTGCACCCCATACTCATCCTTTGATTGGTAGGTTATTGTGCACCCCATACTCATCCTTTGATTGGTAGGTTATTGTGCACCCCATACTCATCCTTTGATTGGTAGGTTATTGTGCACCCCATACTCATCCTTTGATTGGTAGTTTATTGTGCACCCCATACTCATCCTGTGAGTGGTAGTTTATTGTGCACCCCATACTCATCCTTTGATTGGTAGTTTATTGTGCACCCCATACTCATCCTGTGAGTGGTAGTTTATTGTGCACCCCATACTCATCCTTTGATTGGTAGGTTATTGTGCACCCCATACTCATCCTGTGGGCGGTAGTTTATTGTGCACCCCATACTCATCCTGTGGGCGGTAGTTTATTGTGCACCCCATACTCATCCTGTGAGTGGTAGTTTATTGTGCACCCCATACTCATCCTGTGAGTGGTAGGTTATTGTGCACCCCATACTCATCCTGTGGGCGGTAGTTTATTGTGCACCCCATACTCATCCTGTGGGCGGTAGTTTATTGTGCACCCCATACTCATCCTGTGAGTGGTAGATTATTGTGCACCCCATACTCATCCTGTGAGTGGTAGATTATTGTGCACCCCATACTCATCCTGTGAGTGGGAGTTTATTGTGCACCCCATACTCATCCTGTGAGTGGTAGTTTATTGTGCACCCCATACTCATCCTGTGGGCGGTAGTTTATTGTGCACCCCATACTCATCCTGTGGGCGGAAGTTTATTGTGCACCCCATACTCATCCTGTGGGCGGTAGTTTATTGTGCACCCCATACTCATCCTGTGAGTGGTAGTTTATTGTGCACCCCATACTCATCCTGTGAGTGGTAGGTTATTGTGCACCCCATACTCATCCTGTGAGTGGGAGTTTATTGTGCACCCCATACTCATCCTGTGAGTGGGAGTTTATTGTGCACCCCATACTCATCCTGTGGGTGGGAGTTTATTGTGCACCCCTTACTCATCCTGTGAGTGGTAGGTTATTGTGCACCCCATACTCATCCTGTGAGTGGGAGTTTATTGTGCACCCCATACTCATCCTGTGAGTGGTAGTTTATTGTGCACCCCATACTCATCCTTTGATTGGTAGGTTATTGTGCACCCCATACTCATCCTTTGATTGGTAGTTTATTGTGCACCCCATACTCATCCTTTGATTGGTAGGTTATTGTGCACCCCATACTCATCCTGTGAGTGGTAGTTTATTGTGCACCCCATACTCATCCTGAGTATGAGGGACACAATAAACTACAGCACAAACTAAGTGCTTGACCCATGAGAGGGTCGAGTGCCACCATGACCACTACCCTCTCATGGGACAGGTGCCCCGGGGCCACCATGACCTCTACCCTCTCATGGGACAGGTGCCCCGGGGCCACCATGACCTCTACCCTCTCATGGGACAGGTGCCCCCGGGGCCACCATGACCACTACCCTCTCATGGGACAGGTGCCCCCGGGGCCACCATGACTACCCTCTTGTGGGACAGTTGCCCCGGGGCCACCATGACCACTACCCTCTCATGGGACAGTTGCCCCGGGGCCACCATGACCACTACCCTCTCATGGGACAGGTGCCCCCGGGGCCACCATGACCACTACCCTCTCATGGGACCGGTGCCCCCGGGGCCACCATGACTACCCTCTTGTGGGACAGTTGCCCCGGGGCCACCATGACCACTACCCTCTCATGGGACAGGTGCCCCGGGGCCACCATGACCACTACCCTCTCATGGGACAGGTGCCCCCGGGGCCACCATGACCACTACCCTCTCATGGGACAGGTGCCCCGGGGCCACCATGACCTCTACCCTCTCATGGGACAGGTGCCCCGGGGCCACCATGACCTCTACCCTCTCATGGGACAGGTGCCCCCGGGGCCACCATGACCACTACCCTCTCATGGGACAGGTGCCCCCGGGGCCACCATGACTACCCTCTTGTGGGACAGTTGCCCCGGGGCCACCATGACCACTACCCTCTCATGGGACAGTTGCCCCGGGGCCACCATGACCACTACCCTCTCATGGGACAGGTGCCCCGGGGCCACCATGACCTCTACCCTCTCATGGGACAGGTGCCCCCGGGGCCACCATGACCTCTACCCTCTCATGGGACAGGTGCCCCGGGGCCACCATGACCACTACCCTCTCATGGGACAGGTGCCCCGGGGCCACCATGACCACTACCCTCTCATGGGACAGGTGCCCCGGGGCCACCATGACCACTACCCTCTCATGGGACAGGTGCCGCGGGGCCACCATGACCACTACCCTCTCATGGGACAGGTGCCCCGGGCCACCATGACCACAACCCTCTCATGGGACAGGTGCCCCGGGGCCACCATGACCACTACCCTCTCATGGGACAGGTGCCCCCGGGGCCACCATGACCTCTACCCTCTCATGGGACAGGTGCCCCGGGGCCACCATGACCACTACCCTCTCATGGGACAGGTGCCCCGGGGCCACCATGACCACTACCCTCTCATGGGACAGGTGCCCCCGGGGCCACCATGACTACCCTCTTGTGGGACAGGTGCCCCGGGGCCACCATGACCTCTACCCTCTCATGGGACAGGTGCCCCCGGGGCCACCATGACCACTACCCTCTCATGGGACAGGTGCCCCGGGGCCACCATGACTACCCTCTCATGGGACAGGTGCCCCGGGGCCACCATGACTACCCTCTTGTGGGACAGGTGCCCCCGGGGCCACCATGACCTCTACCCTCTCATGGGACAGGTGCCCCGGGGCCACCATGACCACTACCCTCTCATGGGACAGGTGCCCCGGGGCCACCATGACCACTACCCTCTCATGGGACAGGTGCCCCCGGGGCCACCATGACCACTACCCTCTCATGGGACAGGTGCCCCGGGGCCACCATGACTACCCTCTTGTGGGACAGGTGCCCCCGGGGCCACCATGACCTCTACCCTCTCATGGGACAGGTGCCCCGGGGCCACCATGACCACTACCCTCTCATGGGACAGGTGCCCCGGGGCCACCATGACTACCCTCTTGTGGGACAGGTGCCCCCGGGGCCACCATGACCTCTACCCTCTCATGGGACAGGTGCCCCGGGGCCACCATGACCTCTACCCTCTCATGGGACAGGTGCCCCGGGGCCACCATGACCACTACCCTCTCATGGGACAGTTGCCCCGGGGCCACCATGACCACTACCCTCTCATGGGACAGGTGCCCCCGGGGCCACCATGACCTCTACCCTCTCATGGGACAGGTGCCCCCGGGGCCACCATGACCACTACCCTCTCATGGGACAGGTGCCCCCGGGGCCACCATGACTACCCTCTCATGGGACAGGTGCCCCGGGGCCACCATGACCACTACCCTCTCATGGGACAGGTGCCCCCGGGGCCACCATGACCTCTACCCTCTCATGGGACAGGTGCCCCGGGGCCACCATGACCACTACCCTCTCATGGGACAGGTGCCCCGGGGCCACGATGACCACTACCCTCTCATGGGACAGGTGCCCCCGGGGCCACCATGACCACTACCCTCTTATGGGACAGGTGCCCCGGGGCCACCATGACCACTACCCTCTCATGGGACTGGTGCCCCGGGGCCACCATGACCTTTACCCTCTCATGGGACAGGTGCCCCCGGGGCCACCATGACCTCTACCCTCTCATGGGACAGGTGCCCCGGGGCCACCATGACCACTACCCTCTCATGGGACAGGTGCCCCGGGGCCACCATGACCACTACCCTCTCATGGGACAGGTGCCCCGGGGCCACCATGACCTTTACCCTCTCATGGGACAGGTGCCCCGGGGCCACCATGACCACTACCCTCTCATGGGACAGGTGCCCCGGGGCCACCATGACCTTTACCCTCATGAGTTACGTGGAGCCAAACATATTTATTTTTGTTGATCAGGCATTTATTACCCTTTCCCGTTCTCCTCGTTTGTGTGTTTGTTTATGTTGCGGTGTGAGGGAGAGAGGGTGTGAGGGAGGGTGAGAGGGTGAGAGGGAGGGAGGGTGTGAGGGGCGGGGGGTGATCCAAGACGCCAGGGGCAGACCTCGTAGAGGAAACAGGCGGCAGTTCTCGGTTTTATGAACATATTCCGTTTTCCTGCATAAAAAATACACGAATTGTTAATGTTGTTTAATTGTCTATATTTTAAGAAAAAGAGAATTAGTGATATTAAAAAATTAAATAATCTTTGATATATACGTCGGGCTTAGTTTGTAAAGTTACACTTGAGGTATATATGTGGACCACAGAGAGTAACCACTCTTATATTTTTTATATTATTATTATTATTAACATGTTTATTGACAAATTAATTGCAATTTTGCCTAATCTGAGGAATTCCATTAAGTCTTATTAAAGTGAGGATAATGCTGGTATTCACTGTCACGCAGGACAGAGGGTCATACATAAGACAATAGGTCTAAACTGTAGGCGGAAGCACATATATATCATGGTTACAATCAATGTTTTAATGTATGGATATGTAAAAACAACTTTCTATTGTGCACTGCCACACAACGGCTGGGATGGGTTCGTAAGTGATGCAGCTTAAAAATAATATAAGTAAAATTTTTCTTCGTTCGTTAAAATGAACAAACAATTTTTGGATAAGTTGTTAGGATGTCGTCCATTAGACCAGATTCAATGAAATAGTTACACAGTTGGTAATACTGGCAGTCTCCGTGGTGTAGTGGTAAGACACTCGCCTGGCGTTCCGCGAGCGCTATGTCATGGGTTCGTATCCTGGCCGAGGAGGATTTACTGGGCGCAATTCCTTAACTGTAGCCTCTGTTTAACGCAACAGTAAAATGTGTACTTGGATGAAAAAACGATTCTTCGCGGCGGGGGATCGTATTCCAGGGACCTGCTCGAAACGCTACGCGTACTAGTGGCTGTACAAGAATGTAACAACTCTTGTATATATCTCAAAATAGGACAGGTCAAAATCTTTTACGACTCCACATTCAACAATATAGTGTTCTAGTAAAGGCACATAAGGTTTGTCAGAGTTTACAATCTGAATTTTCCCATAGTGGCTCAGCCTGCCAGATGTGTCTATAACCAAGGCGAATTACCGCAATGACTACATCACATTGCCTGGTCCGGTTACTGTGCTGACCATACAAATACCAATTATTACAAAACTTGTCATAGCTTTTAATACTGCAGTTTTCCTGGTCTCTGGGCATTTCTTAGTTCTTCTATACCTGAAGTAATTTCTTTTATTTGTATGTTTCTAATAAAGGCATCTGATAGTCGAAAGTCATAATCAATGTTTCCTTTCCTGCAAGCCTCTTTGGCCAATCGATCTACAAAGTCATGTTTTCCAACTCCAACATGGGATGGGATCCACACAAATTTTATACAAGAGTTATTATCCTTGGCAAAAATTACATTCCATTAAATATTACAAGCTACTTCCGACATACATTGTGATGGGTTATTTAAGGACTGCAGAGCACTTTTAGAGTCACAGAAAATAACTCCACCACCATTGAGCTTAAGGTATTCAGTGGCTAGATAAATACCCAATTGCTCAGTCTGTGTCGTGTTTGCCCAATTGTTCAGTCTCTGTGTACTAGACATGATCATTTTATTCCCTTTATGTACTGCACATGCATAACCTGTTCTACCAGTGCCTAACTGCTCAGAGCCATCAGTAAAGGCATAGGATTCAGATGGTTTGAGATTTTAAAGATGACTGTCAATAGCATCTAATGTTACACATCTCATAGTTTCAGTGTTATACATTTGTTTTACACTGATGGGTGTATAGTGTATAGAGACCTGTACATCTTTCCAAGGGGGAATATAGTGAACAGTTTTATCAGGATTAAGAGACACATTCAGTTTCAGAAGATTATAGGCACAACAACTGAGCCACACACTGTAAGGAACTTATTGCGGTGGATTGAGGGAACAGTCAGAATTGTTTAGTATGGATCTCAATTTAATTTGAATAGAGCTGGGGTTAGTGCGCTTAAATAGTTGCTGGAACCTGTTGCAATTGAGTAAGGTAAATTAAATTTCAGGAGAAAGCGCCAAGCCATTGCCACTGTATAGTACTTGAAAAGTATGATGATTTGGATTTGGGGTGGGAGAGGGGAAAGGAATGGTACCCAACCACTTAGACGGTCGGGGATTGAATGCCGACCTGCATGAGGCGAGACCATCGCTCTACCATCTAGCCTAAGTAGTTGGGCAGTAGAGTAAATAATAGATGAAGTAATGTACATTTAGTAGACCAGAATATTTGTTAATTGCTTCTTCTATAGAGTAGCTTCCAATTTCACAGGCACGTGGATGACAGGATGTGTATTATTCGTTCATTGCCCAACCACTTGGGCTTGTGGGGTAATTCCCCCCTCCCCGCTCAGCTCGTTGTCGCCGTGTGGGGGCTTCGTGGGCGGCTGCCGGAGTGTGATGCTCCTTAGGACAGTCCTCTGTCTTTTCTAGCCTTGTGCTCCTGCTGCCGTCCTCTCCAATTCTGCTGGGCACCTTTTCCTTTTCCTTCTGTTTCGTTTTTCTCCCCCCTCTTCTCCTATCTGCTTGCCGTTTCCTGCCGACCTTTTGCTCGTTCTGGTTCTTCCATGGACTTCTTCTATTTTGACGCCCGGGTGCTTGAGGAGGCATACTCATGCACCCGTAGAACTGCAGTACCCGACGTCGAGAGCGAGGGGACCCTTTTATTGTCAATCCCCACTTCGTCACTGAACCCGATCTCGACAGACTGTCGGTTTCTTAAGGTGGCGTTTGTGGGGCGTATACTCACGACGCACCCCTAGGAGGCCCCGACAAGATCGGCGATAGCTTCTTGTTGGGTGTCCTGCCTCTAATTGTGGCTCCATGGTGGGTGTGGGGGCACATTCGTGAGTGAATTCTTCTTTTCGTCAAGATGATAACCCCTGTTTCGGCTGCTTCTGGCTTACCTTCTCAGGCTCGTGGGGTGGGCGACCAAGCCCCCGAGTCGGTCCGTATTGGAAGACCGGGCTCTGTAGCCTCCGCTGCATTGGGCCCCGACCTTGCTCCTCCTTTGGCCTCTCTGACTCCTTCCCCTGGCTCCCCTCCCTCCTCTGTGGTTGGGTCGAGCCCCAAGCCCCCAGTGGTGACTACCTCGTCCTCTGGCGCGGCTCCTTCTCTAGTTGTAACTACTGCGCCTTTTAACCCCTCTCTCTCTGGGGGTTCTCACCGCCGTCCTCGTCACGGCCGCCCTCGCTCGATTCCTTCCAGTTCTGCTACCTACCAAGCCTTGTTTGGTCCAGCTTCGTGGGCCAAATATTTTGATCTCCTCCCTCTTGATTCTGCGCCTCCTGACGATTTCTCCCTTCATCGACATCTCATTGATTCCGTGGATGCCTCCATTACTTTCAACCCCACTCGTCTCGGTACACGTGTCGTTGCTGCTCCTTCTCAGGATGCTGCTTCCCGCTTGGCTGCCTTATCCTGCCTTGGCGAGACCCCCGTTCGGGTCTCGAAGAACGCTCAGTTGAATGCCAGTGTTGGCACTATTTTGCTCCCGCCCCATGTTGCAACCGGTGTTCGGGACCTGCGCGACTGCCACGACGATATTCGACATATCCTCGCTGCCCAGGGCCATTCTATTCTCCAGGTGGACACGTTTACTCGTCCCCCTCGTGGTGGTCGCCGTCAACCCCTCCGGGTTGTGAAGATTACCTTTGATGGTCGGACCCTTCCACCCTCTGTCATTCTTGCTGGTGCCAGGTGCTCTGTCCAGGAGTACATTCCTTCCCCTCGGCTCTGCAACAAGTGCTGGAGGTTTGGGCATGGTGCCCTCCGCTGCTCCGGGACTGTCTCTCTCTGTCCTTTGTGTGGTGGCGAAGGTCACTCTAAGTCGGAGTGCACTTCTCCCCAGGCTCGTTGCCTCAACTGTGGTGAGGCCCATCCTACCTTCTCCCGTGCGTGTGTCCATTACAAGCTTGAGGCAGCCGTCCTCAACCTGAAGCACCGGGAGCGTTTATCTTTTCCTGAGGCGAGGCGCCAGGTTCGCCGGCTCCCGCCTTATGCTAATATCTCTTATGCTCGCGTGTTGCGCTCTTCCTCTCCTCGTCCTTCCCGCCTTCCTCAGACTCACAACCGTGTCCGGGCCTTGGACCCTGATGCGCCCACTGCCCTCTCCTCTGTTCCTTTGGGTTCTCTCCCGAAGGATCCTCCTCCTGGTCCTCTGTCTGGGGTTCCCCTTCCTTCTACCCGGTCTGTCGTGTCTTCTGTGTCTTCTTCCTCGTCCCCCTCCGATCCTCCTTCCCATCCTCTTCCTCCATCTATCGGCTCTCCCCACCGCCTGTCGGTGCGGGCGGATGTCCATCGCTCTCCTAACGGCCGTCGTGTGTGCTCTCGTTCGGCTTCTCCTGTTGAGACACTGGAATCCGTTGCCCGGTACGTAGTTGCTGGGACACCGGTCTCTTTAAGTCAGAAGCGTAAGCCTGGCTCCTCTCCTTCCTCTTCCCCGGCGGGTAAGAAGGCTTCGCTTTCTTCCTCAGCTCCTCCTTCTGGCTCTGTTGCTCCTTCCCCTCCCGTTTCAGTGCTTGCGCCCCCTGTTCCTGCTATGGAGGTTTCTTTGGCCCCTGCTTCCCTTTCGGTTGCTGCTCTTGCTGGGGTGCGCTCCCCTCTTTCTACTCCCCCTCCTCCTGCTGCTGTCCTTGCCGGCTCCTCTCCGTTGTCTCCTCCTCTTCCTCCTCCTCCTCCTCCTCCAGACCCTGCCCGCCCACCTCTGATCTGTTCTCCCGTTTCCTTCCCTCCGTCTTTGCTCAGTTTACCCATGCCCCCTAACCCTGACTTTGCTGACCCTGATCCCGACCCTGATATTCTTTAACGTGCTCTGTTGCTCTTTCGCCTTTGTTTCTTCATTGTTCTCTGTTTTTGTCCTTTCTCTTCTCGTCGTTGTCCATTCTTCAATGGAACGTTCGAGGTTATTACGCCAATTTCCTCGAACTCCAACTTCTGATTTCGCGGTTTTCGCCCCTTTGTGTCTGTCTCCAGGAGCCAATGCTTGGTGCTCGTCCTGGTCGTTTTCGTGGCTATTCCTTTCTCTCCCCCACCCCAGCCATTGCTGGGGCTTCTAATTCTTCTGCTCTCTTGATTCGGGCTGATGTTCCCTTTGTTCCTTTACTTTTTCCTTCGCCTCTCCATTGTTCTGCTGCTCGTATCTTTGTGGGGAAATGGTACACAGTTTGTTCCATTTATCTCCCCCCCGAGTGTCCCGCTCTCTCTTCCTGATTTGAAACACCTCCTGGACTCCTTGCCGGAGCCTGTGCTCCTGCTGGGTGACTTCAATTGTCGTCATTCTCTTTGGGGTGACGTTCTGACGAATACCCGGGGTCGCCTCCTTGAGCCGTTTCTCCTCTCTTCTTCCCTGTCTCTTCTGAATTCTGGTGAGCCCACTCATTTGGACTCTCGGACTCGCACCCTTTCTTGTCTTGATCTTTCTCTCTGCTCTTCTTCTCTTTACTTAGATTTCACGTGGCAGGTTCTTGATGACCTCCATGGTAGTGATCATTTCCCCATCCTTGTTTCCTTTTTCTCTTTTCGCCCTTCCCTCTCTTTCCCTAGGTGGCAGTTTGCTAAGGCAGACTGGACCCTATTTACCCTCAGTACTGCTCTCCCTGACCTCTCCCTTCTGCCTCTCTCTCGCGCTCTCCTCCTTTTTCATGACACTGTCTTCAACGCTGCCCTCCGCTCTATTCCTCGCTCTTCCTCTCGGGGTCCACGGAAGTGCGTTCCCTGGTGGAATGCGGACTGTGCTCGGGCTGTCCGCTGTAAGCGTGCAGCCTGGAAGAGGCACCGCCGTAGGCAGACGACCGATTCTTTTCTTTTCTTTCGGAAAGCGAGTGCGGTGGCCCGTAGGGCCATCCGTACGGCTAAACGTGAATGTTGGGCATCTTATGTCTCAACAATTACGTCCGAGACCCCTCTGACCCAGATCTGGAAGCGTATCCGCAAGATAGCGGGTAAGTTCGTTCCCGATGTTTCACCGGTCCTTCACCTCCATGATACTCTTGTGGCGGACCCGTTGCACGTCGCTTCCGAACTGGGTTCCCACTTTTCTTCTGTTAGCTCTGGTCTTCATCTTCCCCAATCTTTCCTTCTTCGTAAACCTGTCCTTGAGTCTCGTCCTTTAGATTTCTGCACTCATCTTCAGCTTCCCTATAATGATCCCTTCTCTCTCTCTGAACTTCGTTCTGCCCTGGCCCTCTGCGGTTCTACGGCGGCGGGCTCCGATGGTATTCATTATGAGATGCTTCGCCATCTCCCTCCGAGCACGTCTCAGTATTTACTGAGTCTGTATAATCGGATCTGGGAGTCGTCGTCAGTCCCTGAGGACTGGCTCGATGCCGTTGTCCTCCCTGATCGCAAACCGGGGTCTCTGGGTACTTCCCCTAAGGACTTTCGCCCTATTGCTCTCACAAGTTGTGTCTGCAAACTCTTTGAACGTATGGTTAACGTTCGTCTGATGTGGTTCCTGGAACACCATCACCTCCTCTCCCCTTCTCAATTTGGTTTCGGCAAGTGCCGCAGCACGACAGATGTCCTGGTGAACTTGGAGGTCTATATTCGTACTGCTTTTGCTGCGAAGACCTCCGTTGTTGCCGTCCTTTTTGACCTAGAAAAGGCTTACGACACCACTTGGCGTTATCATATCCTATCTCAACTTCATTCTTTTGGCCTTCGTGGTCATCTCCCTCTCTTTCTCCGCAGCTTCCTCTCTCGTCGTTCCTTTCGGGTGCGCCTTGGTACCGCTCTCTCTCCCTCTTTTCAGCAATACGAAGGTGTGCCCCAGGGTAGTGTTCTGAGCACTACTCTTTTTCTTGTTGCCCTCAATGGTCTTCTTTCCTCTCTTCCTTCCGGTGTCTTCTCCGCTCTCTATGTCGATGATCTTACCCTTTGTTGTCAGGGTGATGATTCGCCTCTCCTTCAACGCCGGCTTCAACTTGCAATTGATGCCGTGTCGTCTTGGGCCACAGGTCATGGCTTCAAGTTCTCTACTTCTAAGACTTGTGCCATGACTTTTACGCGGAAACGGGTTGTTCTTCGTCCCTCTTTGTCACTTTATGGTCATCCCCTTGAATACAAAGATTCCGCGAAGCTTTTGGGGTTATTCCTTGACACTCGTTTGTCTTGGTCTCCCCATATCTCTTACCTCCGTGTTGAGTGCTCTAAGGCCCTTACCCTCCTTCGGGTCTTGTCCCATACTTCTTGGGGGCCAGATAGGCGCACTCTCCTTGCTTTACATTCCTCTCTCGTCCTGTCTAAGCTCGATTATGGTTGCCCTGCTTACTTGTCTGCTTCTCCTTCTACTCTTCGCCGTCTTGATGCTTTGCACCATACTGGGTTGCGCCTCAGTTCTGGTGCCTTTCGTTCGACTCCCATCCTTAGCTTATATGTTGAAACTGGCTTCCTGTCTCTCCAGGACCGCCGTGATCGCTACTGTCTTCGCTATCTTGCGCGGTCCTTGCAACATCCTTCCTCTCGCCTCTGTCGTGCTTTAACTTTTACCCCTCCCTTGGTTCCTGTTCCTCTTCACCACCTCCCTCTTTCTGTCCGGTTATCTCGCCTACAGGATTCTCTCCCCGTTCGTATTTCTGATGTTTCTCCTCGTGTTGTTCCTTCTTTGCCCCCGTGGAGGGTCCCTCTTCCGCGGTTTTGTACTTCCTTGACCCGTATCACTAAAGCCTTTACCCCTCCTACGGTTCTAAAACGCCTTTTCCTCGAGCACTTTTCTTCTCACTCCCGCTCCGTTTCTGTCTTCACCGATGGGTCTAAGTCAGCGGACGGTGTTGGCTACTCTGTTGTTTTTCCTGATCGCACTTATATGTGTTGCTTGCCTCCGGAGACTAGCATCTTTACAGCGGAACTTTATGCTATTCTCTATGCTCTTCGTCTCCTGCTTTCTCGTTGTCAGTCTTCCTTTGTGGTTGTTGTTGACTCTCGTAGTGCCCTCATGGCTCTCGGGTCCTTTAATCCGGTTCATCCAGTAGTTGTCGAGATCCAGCATTGGCTGTTTCTCGTTCACAGTAAATTTAAGTCGGTTGAGTTTTGTTGGGTTCCCAGCCATATTGGTGTGTCTTTAAATGAGCGTGCGGATGCTGCCGCTAAGGAAGCTGTCCGCTCTTGTCCCATCTCTCGTAAAGGCATTCCGTATTCCGACTTTTACCCGGTTATCCATTCTTCAGTCCTTACCCGTTGGCAGGCTTCTTGGTTGTCTGTTACTGGTAACAAGCTACGTACTCTTAAATGTTGTGTTTCCTCGTGGCCGTCCTCCTTCCACCGTAACCGGCGGTGGGAAGCAGCTCTGGCGAGGTTGCGTATTGGCCATACTCGCTTAACCCATGGTCACTTGATGGAGCGCCGCCCTGCTCCTTATTGTCCTAGTTGCATTGTCCCTCTTATGGTCGTGCATGTCCTTCTTGAATGTCCTGACTTCCAGGACGAGCGTGTGTCTTGCTTTCCGACCGCCCCTCGCGGTCACCTGTCCCTCGATAGAATTCTTGGTGACTCGGATACTTTTGATATCGTTCGCCTTATGCGTTTTTGTTCTCGTATTGGCATCCTTGGTGATATTTAGCGCCCTCTGATTATTTTGCGTATTTGATGGTGCTACATTGCCTTCCCGGTTTGGTGCCTTCTTTTGATAATTACTTACTTACTTGTGGGGTAATTCCTAGCAGACAGTAATTTGCTTTTTGTTCTTGAATATTGATTTTTGTTATATTGTATTTATTTAATTGTTGATTTTTTAGTTTACTTATATTGAACTATAATTCTAAGTGAACCGTATTTTAAGATTTAACCTGCCAGGTTTTACCTGAACACATAATTTGGGGTGTTTAAATGTACATAGCTAATACCACAATTGTTGGTTATAAATAAGCTATACACATTTACTGTTATTGTTACATAGTTTATACCACATATGGTGGTATTGAATAGGATACAATATTTGTGTTAGTACCATAAAATCTACTTTGTCTAATCTGTAAGGTAATGGGTGGCCTCGGCTGTTATTGTCGAGTGAGAGCTGGTCCTCCAATCTCGGAGTTTGTTATGCCACAAGTGGTCCAGGTCCTGAACCATGGCTGATGGGGCAGTCAACGCCAGATTGATTGATAAAGATTAAGCCACCCAAGAGGTGGCACGGGCATGAATAGCCCGTAAAAAACGCCAGAGAGAGAGAGAGAGAGAAGATTAAGCCACCCAAAAGGTGGCTTGGGCATGAATAGCCCATAAGTGGTGGCCCTTTTGAGCCATTTCCAGTATCAATAGATGATACTGGAGATCTGTGGAGGTGCGACTGCACCCTGCGTGACGGGAGATGTCTCCCGCACCTGTCCCATGAAAACGCCAGGAAGCGTCACAGGTTATATAGGTGGTAAAGCTCTCAGTAACTTCTCTCCCATGAACCTCACCTGCGAAAGGATTACAGAGAACTAAACTGCATTCACAAATGTGTTGCATAACAAGGAAACGTTGTGATATTTATTGTAAACCTGGCTTACTGGCGCATCATCAAATTCATATTTTTTATTCCGGAAAAGTACATACATAGATGATTTAGAAACATAATGTTGGATTTATAGATAGAGTTAGTACACACAATACCTGAAGTGTAACGGGTAAGGGGAGTAAAGCAAAGGAAGGAAGAAAAGGAATATGGGGGGAGGCATGAAGGATGGGTGGATAGAACATGGGGGGAGGCATGAAGGATGGGTGGATAGAACATGGGGGGAGGCATGAAGGATGGGTGGATAGAACATGGGGGGAGGCATGAAGGATGGGTGGATAGAACATGGGGGAGGCATGAAGGATGGGTGGATAGAACATGGGGGGAGGCATGAAGGATGGGTGGATAGAACATGGGGGAGGCATGAAGGATGGGTGGATAGAACATGGGGGAGGCATGCAGGATGGGTGGATAGAACATGGGGGGAGGCATGAAGGATGGGTGGATAGAACATGGGGGGAGGCATGAAGGATGGGTGGATAGAACATGGGGGAGGCATGAAGGATGGGTGGATAGAACATGGGGGAGGCATGAAGGATGGGTGGATAGAACATGGGGGAGGCATGAAGGATGGGTGGATAGAACATGGGGGGAGGCATGAAGGATGGGTGGATAGAACATGGGGGAGGCATGAAGGATGGGTGGATAGAACATGGGGGGAGGCATGAAGGATGGGTGGATAGAACATGGGGGAGGCATGAAGGATGGGTGGATAGAACATGGGGGAGGCATGCAGGATGGGTGGATAGAACATGGGGGGAGGCATGAAGGATGGGTGGATAGAACATGGGGGGAGGCATGAAGGATGGGTGGATAGAACATGGGGGGAGGCATGAAGGATGGGTGGATAGAACATGGGGGAGGCATGCAGGATGGGTGGATAGAACATGGGGGAGGCATGAAGGATGGGTGGATAGAACATGGGGGGAGGCATGAAGGATGGGTGGATAGAACATGGGGGAGGCATGAAGGATGGGTGGATAGAACATGGGGGGAGGCATGAAGGATGGGTGGATAGAACATGGGGGGAGGCATGAAGGATGGGTGGATAGAACATGGGGGAGGCATGTAGGATGGGTGGATAGAACATGGGGGAGGCATGAAGGATGGGTGGATAGAACATGGGGGGAGGCATGAAGGATGGGTGGATAGAACATGGGGGAGGCATGAAGGATGGGTGGATAGAACATGGGGGGAGGCATGAAGGATGGGTGGATAGAACATGGGGGGAGGCATGAAGGATGGGTGGATAGAACATGGGGGGAGGCATGAAGGATGGGTGGATAGAACATGGGGGAGGCTGAGGCAGGAACTGAGGTAGAGAGAGGTGAACGGGAATAGAAAACGGAGTGCGGACGGAAAGAGATAGGAGGGAGGAAAGGAGAGAGAGGAGGAAAGGAGGAGGAGGAGTGTTATGGTCAGAGAGATAAGACCCCCATATTTATATCTTAAAGGAGTAACCTTCAGCATCACTGGAACACAGCCTGGCCACATATCAATCAAGGTTCTATGGGAGTAAATGGCTAGCAACAAATATTCCAGTTTACTGGCATTAATAACATTCCACAACATTAATAAATAAAATATTCTACTAATACCACACAATATTACTTTATGTCCTGCTTCTCAACAGCTGGGCATGATCAATTAAACAAGTCTGTAAACAGCATCAATCAACACTAGCTGACACCAGGAGCTCGCCTGGCGCAGTGGAACACTAGCGCCTAAACGCTGCTAATATCGAAACAGGGTGGTGGTGTGTCAACCAATAACACATGAGGTAAGAGGAATACCACTTACCACTTACCACTACACCACTCCGTGGTGTAGTGGTAAGACACTCGCCTGGCGTTCCGCGAGCGCTATGTCATGGGTTCGTATCCTGGCCGGGGAGGATTTACTGGGCGCAATTCCTTAACTGTAGCCTCTGTTTAACGCAACAGTAAAATGTGTACTTGGATGAAAAAACGATTCTTCGCGGCAGGGGATCGTATTCCAGGGACCATAGGATTAAGGACTTGCCCGAAACGCTACGCGTACTAGTGGCTGTACAAGAATGTAACAACTCTTGTATATATCTCAAAAATAATATCACATACAGCACCTTGGCATTTCACAAGTTCCTCAAAATATATCACCTCACTAAAACCCATAAAAATCACCTACCACCTGGTATACATAATGGAAAACAGTAAAAATAATCCATATATATATATATATATATATATATATATATATATATATATATATATATATATATATATATATATACATATATATATATATATATATATATATATATATATATATATATATATATATATATATATATATATATATATATATATATATGTCGTACCTAGTAGCCAGAACGCACTTCTCAGCCTACTATGCATGGCCCGATTTGCCTAATAAGCCAAGTTTTCCTGAAGTAATATATTTTCTCTAATTTTTTTCTTATGAAATGATAAAGCTACCCATTTCATTCTATATGAGGTCAATTTTTTTTTATTGGAGTTAAAATTAACGTAGATATATGACCGAACCTAACCAACCCTACCTAACCTAACCTAACCTATCTTTATAGGTTAGGTTAAGTTAGGTAGCCGAAAAAGTTAGGTTAGGTAAGGTTAGGTAGGTTAGGTAGTCGAAAAACAAATAATTCATGAAAACTTGGCTTATTAGGCAAATCGGGCCTTGTATAGTAGGCTGAGAAGTGCGTTCTGGCTACTAGGTACGACATATATATATATATATATATATATATATATATATATATATATATATATATATATATATATATATATATGTCGTACCTAGTAGCCAGAATGCACTTCTCGGCCTACTATGCAAGGCCAAATTTGCCTAATAAGCCAAGTTTTCCTGAATTATTATATTTTCTCTAATTTTTTTCTTATGAAATGATAAAGCTACCTATTTCATTATGTATGAGGTCAAATTTTTTTATTGGAGTTAAAATTAACGTAGATATATGACAGAACCTAACCAACCCTACCTAACCTAACCTAACCTATCTTTATAGGTTAGGTTAGGTTAGGTAGCCGAAAAAGTTAGGTTAGGCTAGGTTAGGTAGGTTAGGTACTCGAAAAACAATTAATTCATGAAAACTTGGCTTATTAGGCAAATCGGGCCTTGAATAGTAGGCTCAGAAGTGAGTTCTGGCTACTAGGTACGACATATATATATATATATATATATATATATATATATGTCGTACCTAGTAGCCAGAACTCACTTTTTGGTCTACTATTCAAGGTCCGATTTGCCTAATAAGCCAAGTTTTCATGAATTAATTGTTTTTCGACTACCTAACCTACCTAACCTAACCTAACCTAACTTTTTCGGCTACCTAACCAAACCTAACCTATAAAGATAGGTTAGGTTAGGTTAGGTAGGGTTGGTTAGGTTCGGTCATATATCTACGTTAATTTTAACTCCAATAAAAAAAAATTGACCTCATACATAATGAAATGGGTAGCTTTATCATTTCATAAGAAAAAAATTAGAAAAAATATATTAATTCAGGAAAACTTGGCTTATTAGGCAAATCGGGCCTTGAATAGTAGGCCAAAAAGTGAGTTCTGGCTACTAGGTACGACATATATATATATATATATATATATATATATATATATATATATAGTTACATGAGTATAAATCTAGCAGGCTTACTACCCAAATAAGGTCACAAATCACAGACCAAACGCTAACAGGTCCGCTTGCCTGAAGAGGTTAGGGAGTAGTGACGCCCTGAGGCAAGGTTGCCGAGAGGCGACACTGTAACCAACTCCAATAAGTCAACTACCTCAAAACTCTTGTGGGCAAAGGATTTGGCATTAACAAACTATGCTCGTAGTTTTTATATTGCCTTTATACGACCTGTTGTTCATTATTATGCCTTGCATCTTCTTATTTTTTCTCCTAAACAATTACAAGGCCTAGATGTAGTACAGAATGATGCCATGCGCATCATCCTGGGTTGTCCTAGAACTGTCAGAATTGTTAACATGACAAAGGAACTAAACTTACCTTCAATTTACGAAAGAATAGTTCTACTTAGTACTATGTTTTGCGCCAAAACTTTGAAAAATAATGGTCCCCCCAGCTCTATTCAAATTAAATTGAGATCCGTTCTAAACAATTCTGACTATTCCCTCAAGCCGCCGCAAAAAGCTCCTTACAATGTGTGGCTCAGTTGTTGTGCCTATAATCTTCTGAAACTGAATGTGTCTTTTAATCCTGATAAAACTGTTCACTATATTCCCCCGTGGAAAGATGTGCAGGTCTCTGCATTATACCCCCATCAGTGTAAAACAAATGTATAACTGAAATTTTGAGATATATAACATTAGAAGCTATTGACAGTCATCTTCAAATTCTCAAACCGACTGAATCCTATGCCTTTACTGATGGCTCTGTGCAGTTAGGCACTGGTAGA
This sequence comes from Procambarus clarkii, assembly GCF_040958095.1. Lineage (NCBI taxonomy): Eukaryota > Metazoa > Arthropoda > Malacostraca > Decapoda > Cambaridae > Procambarus > Procambarus clarkii. The sequence continues at coordinate 5,144,581 of NC_091193.1, read as the reverse complement.
ACAGGTCCTACTGACTACCACCGTGCCCAGGGACCCTGGTGGCAGGTCCTACCGACTACCACCGTGCCCAGGGACCTGGTGGCAGGTCCTACTGACTACCACCGTGCCCAGGGACCTGGTGGCAGGTCCTACCGACTACCACCGTGCCCAGGGACCTGGTGGCAGGTCCTACCGACTACCACCGTGCCCAAGGATCTGGTGGCAGGTCCTACCGACTACCACCGTGCCCAGGGACCTGGTGGCAGGTCCTACCGACTACCACCGTGCCCAGGGACCTGGTGGCAGGTCCTACCGACTACCACCGTGCCCAGGGACCTGGTGGCAGGTCCTACTGACTACCACCGTGCCCAGGGACCTGGTGGCAGGTCCTACCGACTACCACCGTGCCCAGGGACCTGGTGGCAGGTCCTACCGACTACCACCGTGCCCAGGGACCTGGTGGCAGGTCCTACCGATTACCACCGTGCCCAGGGACCTGGTGGCAGGTCCTACCGACTACCACCGTGCCCAGGGACCTGGTGGCAGGTCCTACCGACTACCACCGTGCCCAGGGACCTGGTGGCAGATCTTACCGACTACCACCGTGCCCAGGGACCTGGTGGCAGGTCCTACTGACTACCACCGTGCCCAGGGACCTGGTGGCAGGTCCTACCGACTACCACCGTGCCCAGGGACCTGGTGGCAGGTCCTACTGACCACCACCGTGCCCAGGGACCTGGTGGCAAGGCTCGCCCACAGGTTGGGGTGTTCACATTGGAGTGTTTTCACTCATAACTTTACTTCCCCTTCCCACTACAGTGAGTAAACATCCTGGAGGGATAAGCCCGGCACCAACACCTCACTCTTCTTCTCTCTATATTTGAACTCAGATTAGGGTTCATTAGGAAAGGTTGTATAGATAATAATAATTTGCTAGCTAAGAGCTTTCCTACATCAGCTCTCTTGATGCCTGCTCCTAAGAACTCATTTATTAACTCAGGCGGGATGATGAGCTTATTATCACTCACACACACACACACACACACACACTCACACACACACACACACCCACTGGTGGGTGGTGGCCGAGTGGACAGCGCTCTAGGCTCGTGGACCTAGGGACCGGGGTTCCATCCCTCGCCACCGCCGGAAAAACAAATGGGCTGAGTTTCCTTCACCCTGATGCTCCCGTTACCTAGCAGTAAATAGGTATCGGGGAGTTAGACAGCTGCTACGGGCTGCTTCCTGGGGTGTGTGTGTGAAAAAAATTAGTAGTAAGTAACAGTTGGTTGATTGACAGTGGAGAGGCGGGCCGAAAGAGCAGAGCTCAACCCCCGCAAGCACAACTAGGTGAATGCACACACACACAACTTATCTCTTGAAGCCCACATCAAAATAACATCAGCGGCGTATGCGATGCTGGCTAACATCAGAACTGCCTTCAGAAACTTGTGTAAAGAATCTTAAGCGAAGTCAATTTATTATTATTTTCTGGGTTTGATGGTGAGAAAGTACATCGAACACACAAGGATAAATGCAATCGACCTGAAGAAAAATATATATGCATATGATTAGATGATAAATAAAAAAGGTATGTAAAGCCTAGATGCTGTAAAATAGTCTTTCTTGTAAATTATTTTTAAAGAATGAGAAAATATAAAATAAGTAAAAGTCGTGTGCAATGTGTTAAGCCAAGATGTGCATAAAAGGCTGTGTGGATAGTGTTCAAATATAAATAAAAGTTTTTGTGAAAGAAGAATTATGATCGACAAAACAGCGGTAACCAATAAGCGATAACTGTATGCGCACAGGAAGTGGTAGGATGGAAGATGGATTCTCTATTTGATAGCGCGTGGTATGAAACACAACCAGTGTTTTAACGAGATGAACTGCTTAAGAGTCTTTATCGTTAAAATGCTGTGTAATGTAAACACAAAACATGAAGATGGAAGGTGCAATGCAAATGGAAAGATATAAGATGCGATCGCTATTTGATGTATGAATGTTATGAAACAAAACACTTGTTTGATGGGATGTGTTGTACTGCTTAAATGAACCTTAAATCGTTTTAATACTGTTTAATTTTTTAATGTAGAATAAAAACACACATGAAGATGAAAAACTTGGTATGCAAAAATTAAGCGAGTCAGGAATAAACTATAATCCCAAACAGTAGTTGTGTTGATGAGTATGGAAGTGTTTAACGTAAAGCTTGAGTCTTAGGGAAGAGAATGGCTTGGTAAAAAGTTAAACTTAATAAAGGAGGGTGTGGATATTTAAATTGTTACATATTGTATTGGACAAAAGAGTCTCCGTGGTGTAGTGGTAAGACACTCGCCTGGCGTTCCGCGAGCGCTATGTCATGGGTTCGTATCCTGGCCGGGGAGGATTTACTGGGCGCAGTTCCTTAACTGTAGCCTCTGTTTAACGCAACAGTAAAATGTGTACTTTGATGAAAAAACGATTCTTCGCGGCAGGGGATCGTATTCCAGGGACCGTAGGATTAAGGACTTGCCCGAAACGCTACGCGTACTAATGGCTGTACAAGAATTATAACAACTCTTGTATATATCTCAAAAAAAAAAAAAAAAAGAGATAGATGTTTCCATGTTACGTTACGTCATGTTACAAGAATAACACTAATATTTATTTGTCCGTGTTATAATAATATTGAAGACTACCTATGATAGTCGTTACTTTTAAAAAGGTTATTTAGACAAAAGAACGATGTTTCCATGTTACGTTACGTTACGATACATTATTGTTATTGCCACTATGGGTAGCAACCGGGCTCTTTGATGGTAGAACCAAAATGATAGTATCCGACCCCAAGTCGGTAGTACGCTTTCAAGAAAGTGGCCATGTAGTGCATAAAAAGAGGAGGTGGGATAAACAAAACACTGTTGTTCCTTTCGTCAATATATTAAATATCTTTCCACCACCGTTAAGTATATATATGTACACCGTCACCATAAATAATATATAAAGAACAGATAGGCTATTTCTACACCTATGTACAATCCTTTCGCTCAGGATATCAAACGTGCTCACGTGCAGAGTTCATCAATCCCCAGTAGTTCTTCACTGTCCAGTAGCGTATCCAACCTTACTGGGAAGAACACCGGGGAGTTCACCTGTACGTGAGCCAGCCCAGTGAGTGTCATGAGGTGCCTGTACCCCCACGACCGCTCTCCAGCTACTCGCTGGCAGAGTACCTCAGCGACACGCTGAGCGGGGTCACAATACAGGGGTAGCGATCCCCTGGCAGCAGTCTCTAGCGACCAGCTACCACCACTACTCAACAGGCACCTCCCTGTCGTCAGGCGAAACTAGGAAATACCACTAACACACTGGGGAGTTGACATTGTGCTCTGTAGCACACACTAGGTGGCGCTAGGCTTGATGCGTCACCTCACCAGAGGTCACTCACAACGACCCCTCTGGCTGACCAAGGCAGGAATCTTTAGTCATTGGCAAGTACTACATACCCACCATCAGATGGCATTGTCTGTATTGCGTACTGTTCCCGGGGAGTTCGGGGTGCGGACTCTTAGATGGCGTTGGAACTGCTACTCTACCCCCCCTGACAAGGGTGACGAGTCCGTAACAATTATGTTACAAGAATAACACTAATATTATTTGGTGTATGTGTTATGGTGGGCCCGTAACTGGGTTTTCCATGTTATGACGTCTTGTTCTATATCCGACCCCAAGTCGGTAGTAAGCTTTCAAGAATTGGCAGTAGTGCAATGCATAAATAAGGGGGGGGGGGGAAAGCCAGACACAATTCCCATCACCAATATATTTACACTATAATAGATTATTACTACATGTATGTACAAAAATGCCTCTTTCACTCAGGGCACAACTCGACTACATTTTTCGTCAAGCCCAGTGAACCCACATCCCAGGTACACGTTGTCCACTGGCCAACACTGGCAAGTTCACCTTCTGCTTGGGCCAGTCCACCCACACAGTATCACGATGTGTCTACACCCCTCCTTCGCTCTCCAGATACTCACTGGCTTCAGCAACACGCTGACAGGGGCCTCAAGCTAATATACAAACACGGGTAGCTAACACCCTGGCAGAAGCCTCTAGCAGCTTGCTAGCAGCACTTCATAAATAGACACATCACTGTCTTCCTTAACACTTATTAGGCAATCCCGGGTACGCCGATCCTCGCCAACACTGGATATACCAGCAGCTAACACACACTGCTCTTGACCGACGGCAGCTACCTAGTCTTCTTGCAGGACCACATGCTAAGGGTTCGTGGACTGCCCAAGGTAAACTGCCCTTCTCAGCTTTTCCCCTCCTTTATCCCCTGAAAAACCTGTCTGCAGCTTCCTGGCACTTCTGGCTGACATATTCCATCATATCCTGTACAGCCTTTTCTCCGAGTTCTGTTTCCCATGGTATTCCCATTAGGAAGTTCCTCATCTCGTCATATTTTTCTCTTCGATAATTTAGTCTTTTCCCTTCCGATCCCATCCTTGGATAGGTTATCCCTACCTCCACCAGATACTCAAATGTCAATACACTGTGGTCATTCATTCCTATCAGGGGCTTCAGATTTCATTTCCTTTATCTCTGACTCATTCAAAGTGAATATCAGGTCGAGTCTAGCTGGTTCATCATTGCCTCTCACTCTTGTGGGTTCCCTGACATGCTGGCTCAGAAAGTTCCTTGTTGCCACTTCCAAGAGTTTAGCTCTCCACGTATCTGCACCACCATGTGGGTCCCCATTCTCCCAGTCTATCAATCCATGATTGAAAGTATAGCATAGTGGGGGTATAGTGCTGTGTGTGTGTGTGGGTATAGTGCTGTGTGTGTGTGTGGGTATAGTGCTGTGTGTGTGTGTGGGTATAGTGCTGTGTGTGTGTGGGTATAGTGCTGTGTGTGTGTGTGGGTATAGTGCTGTGTGTGTGTGTGGGTATAGTGCTGTGTGTGTGTGGGTATAGTGCTGTGTGTGTGTGTGTATAGTGCTGTGTGTGTGTGTGTGGGTATAGTGCTGTGTGTGTGTGTGTGTGTGGGTATAGTGCTGTGTGTGTGTGGGGTATAGTGCTGTGTGTGTGTGTGGGTATAGTGCTGTGTGTGTGTGTGTGTGTATAGTGCTGTGTGTGTGTGTGGGTATAGTGCTGTGTGTGTGTGTGTGGGTATAGTGCTGTGTGTGTGTGGGGTATAGTGCTGTGTGTGTGTGTGTGTGGGTATAGTGCTGTGTGTGTGTGTGGGTATAATGCTGTGTGTGTGTGTGTGTGGGTATAGTGCTGTGTGTGTGTGTGGGTATAGTGTTGTGTGTGTGTGTGTGGGTATAGTGCTGTGTGTGTGTGGGGTATAGTGCTGTGTGTGTGTGTGGGTATAGTGCTGTGTGTGTGTGTGGGTATAGTGTTGTGTGTGTGTGTGGATATAGTGCTGTGTGTGTGTGTGTGTGGGTATAGTGCTGTGTGTGTGTGTGTGGGTATAGTGTTGTGTGTGTGTGTGGGTATAGTGCTGTGTGTGTGTGTGTGGGTATAGTGCTGTGTGTGTGTGGGTATAGTGCTGTGTGTGTGTGGGGGTATAGTGCTGTGTGTGTGTGTGTGTGGGTATAGTGCTGTGTGTGTGTGTGTGGGTATAGTGCTGTGTGTGTGTGGGTATAGTGTTGTGTGTGTGTGGGTATAGTGCTGTGTGTGTGTGTGTGAGTATAGTGCTGTGTGTGTGTGTGTGGGTATAGTGTTGTGTGTGTGTGTGGGTATAGTGCTGTGTGTGTGTGTGTGGGTATAGTGCTGTGTGTGTGTGGGGTATAGTGCTGTGTGTGTATGTGGGTATAGTGCTGTGTGTGTGTGGGTATAGTGTTGTGTGTGTGTGTGGGTATAGTGCTGTGTGTGTGTGTGGGTATAGTGCTGTGTGTGTGGGGTATAGTGCTGTGTGTGTGTGTGGGTATAGTGCTGTGTGTGTGTGTGTGGGTATAGTGCTGTGTGTGTGTGTGTGGGTATAGTGCTGTGTGTGTGTGTGTGGGTATAGTGCTGTGTGTGTGGGTATAGTGCTGTGTGTGTGGGTATAGTGCTGTGTGTGTGTGGGTATAGTGCTGTGTGTGTGGGTATAGTGCTGTGTGTGTGGGTATAGTGCTGTGTGTGTGTGGGTATAGTGCTGTGTGTGTGGGTATAGTGCTGTGTGTGTGTGTGGGTATGGTGTTGTGTGTGTGTGTGTGTGGGTACAGTGCTGTGTGTGTGTGGGTATTGTGCTGTGTGTGTGGGTATAGTGCTGTGTGTGTGGGTATAGTGCTGTGTGTGTGGGTATAGTCCTGTGTGTGTGGGTATACCTTACCTTGAGGTTACCTTGAGATGTTCCCGGGGCTTAGCGTCCCCGCGGCCCGGTCGTCGACCAGGCCTCCTGGTTGCTGGATTGGTCAATCAGGCTGTTGGACGCGGCTGCTCGCAGCCTGACGTACGAATCACAGCCTGGTTGATCAGGGATCCTTTGGAGATACTTATCCATTTATCTCACGAACACTGTGAGGGGTCGGCCAGTTACGCCCCTTATGTGTTTTATAAGCGTATAACAGTCTCGGGCCTCTGATGTTGATAGTTCTCTCTCAGAGTGTGTGAGTATAGTGCTGTGTGTACTTACCTATTTGTGCTTGCGGGGGTTGAGCTTTGGCTCCTTGGTCCCGCCTCTCAACTGTCAATCAACTGGTGTACAGATTCCTGAGCCTACTGGGCTCTATCATATCTACACTTGAAACTGTGTATGGCGTCAGCCTCCACCACATCACTTCCTAATGCATTCTATGCTTGCATTTCATTCTATGTGTGTGAATAGTGCTGTGTGTGTGTGTGTGTGTGTGTGTGTGTGTGTGTGTGTGTGTGTGTGTGTGTGTGTGTGTGTGTGTGTGTGTGTGTGTGTGTAGTGCTGTGTGTGTGTGTGTGTGTGTGTATAGTGCTGTCTGTGTGGGTATAGTGCTGTGTGTGTGGGTATTGGGCTGTGTGTGTGGGTATAGTGTTGTGTGTGTGTGTATGTGTGTGTGCATAGTGATGTGTGTGTGTGTATGTGTGTGTGCATAGTGATGTGTGTGTGTGTATGTGTGTGTGCATAGTGATGTGTGTGTGTGTATGTGTGTGTGCATAGTGATGTGTGTGTGTGCATAGTGATGTGTTTGTGTGTATAGTGCTGTGTGCGTGCGTGTGTATAGTAATGTGTGTGTGTATAGTAATGTGTGTGTGTGTATAGTGCTGTGTGCGTGTGTATAGTGCTGTGTGCGTGTGTATAGTGCTGTGTGTGTGTGTGTATAGTAATGTGTGTGTGTGTATAGTAGTGTGTTTGTGTGTATAGTGCTGTGTGCGTGTGTATAGTAATGTGTGTGTGTGTATAGTAATGTGTGTGTGTGTATAGTAATGTGTGTGTGTGTATAGTAGTGTGTTTGTGTGTATAGTGCTGTGCACGTGCATAGTGCTGAGTGCGTGAGTATGCGCACGTGCGCCTGCTTGAACCAGAGTTGAGAATGAAAGCGGAAGTAATGTCATACACTCAGGAAGCAGACGACGTTCGTAATTAAGATAATGAGAGGCCTAAATACAACTAAGATGAGATAACTTGGGGCTGGTAATCTCTCACATCACTCTAAGGGAAGTGATGTGACGGCATGTTTATATTATCGCCTGATCCGTGGCGTCATAACTTCACATCTCCAGCCAATAGGGACCTGTTATTCGTTACTACATATTAGATACCTTTCGATTTATCCAATGGGGTACCTGTTTATCTGTGACGTCACACTTGTAGCTTCCCGACTGGCCAATCAGGTTCCCCTGTGGCGTTGTGTGACGTCACAGTCGCGGGTCGCCGGCTACAGATGTCGCTGCTGGTCTGGGGTTCCCTCCTGTCTGGCCAGTAGTCGCACGCTAAAATCGTCTGACGAAATTTAACTTGTACGAATAATGAGTTGCGGACTTAAATAATTGATACAACTTGTACCGTATGAGGTGTGGAGGATGGCGTCCTGCCTAGCCGTGGGGACTGGTGGCCAGATGGGGTGTAGGGATAGGAAGGTGGGATAAATGTGGCAACTATCGTGGGGTTGGCAACCCGCCTTTCATAGCAGGGTGAGTAATAGTCGGTGTTTTGACGGTGTCAGTGTTCCTTGGGCGAGGCTGGTGGGCGGAGTGCTGCCTTGTTCCCTGTGAGGCGCCCTCACTGGACGCTTGCTTCTTCACACTTCCTCTCTCCTCCACACTCTTGGCACCGCTCTTGGCTACCGTTGACCACACCCTGCGTCACGCTACGTCACCCTGGGCCACCCCTGCGTCACCCTGGGCCACCCCTGCGTCAGCCTGGGCCACCCCTGCGTCAGCCTGGGCCACCCCTGCGTCAGCCTGGGCCACCCCTGCGTCACCCTGGGCCACCCCTGCGTCACCCTGGGCCACCCCTGCGTCACCCTGGGCCACCCCTGCGTCACCCTGGGCCACCCCTGCGTCACCCTGGGCCACCCCTGCGTCACCCTGGGCCACCCCTGCGTCACCCTGGGCCACCCCTGCGTGGTTCTAAATAAATCAACAATGAATTTGTGGTGCGGCCTTCCTGCGGTGGATGAGAGGAGGTGAGCAGCGGCCACTGTGTAGAGCGAGCAGCGGACGACCCTCCGCGCCTCAAGGTGGACAAGGACAGCTTATTTAAGCTTAGAGACAGTAGAACTAGAGGAAATAGTTGAGACGTGAGGGAGGAAAGAGAGGAGTGGAGAGTGTAAGGACAGTGGTCCTTGTACTGGTGGTCAACACGTCATGGAGGAGGACCCCTCCAGCCACATGTTAGTACCCATATGTGACAAGGTACTCGCACCATAGGGAAGAGTACTAGGCCTTACTTGAGCACGTGCCCTCCACCACCACGTGCCCTCCACCACCACGTGCCCTCCACCACCACGTGCCCTCCACCACCACGTGCCCTCCACCACCACGTGCCCTCCACCACCACGTGCCGTCACGTGCCACTGCTCCAAGAGCTCAATAGTTTTCATCTTGGAGTACAAACAAGTGTCATTTAATTTTATATTGAAAATTAATTAAATTGCAAATATTTAGAGGATTATATTAAACGTTCAATACTCGTTGGAAAGATGTGTGCCGCCCACCACCACCACCTCTCAACCTGCCAGTAACCTCACGCCTCCCCCCCGCCGCCCACACCACCCACCCACCTCGCCGCCGCCCACACCACCCACCCACCTCGCCGCCGCCCACACCACCCACCCACACGATAGGCTCAAGTCACTCAGAAACAAACGGAACGAACAAACGTGTATATTTATGGTGAAAACAAAGTGTGAACGTTGGCAAGCATTAATTACAGTGTGTTGGGTAGCGGGCAGCGTCGGGGCGGTATACCCAGCTGGGCATCGCTGCCCAGGGCCTGCACCACCCTCGTCTACACCCGCTCTCTAAACTAAAGCCAAATTTTAGATGGAAAAGTAAAAGTTTGTATTGATTGTGTAGATGTTGACAAATTATAAACACGGAAAAATTTATATCATAAAACACGCAGTGAAGCCGCCAGTCTGTGTGGTCCAGGATCGCTGCGTGACCCCACACTGACCCCCCCACACTGCGTGACCCCACACTGACCCCCCCACACTGCGTGACCCCACACTGAGTGACCCCAGACTGCGTGACCCCACACTGAGTGACCCCACACTGAGTGACCCCACACTGACCCCCCGCACTGAGTGACCCCACACTGCGTGACCCTACACTGAGTGACCCCACACTGAGTGACCCCACACTGAGTGACCCCACACTGCGTGACCCCACACTGCGTGACCCCACACTGAGTGACCCCACACTGCGTGACCCCACACTGTGACCCCACACCACGAGTGCCAACATGTGAACAACAGTACTAAACACACAGTAGAAACATTGGTGCCTTGTGCTTGGAGGAAGTTGTTAGTGCGTGTGTTTATGGTGGCTGCCTTGGGCGGGGGAGCCATGCAGGTGTTGGTGTGGGTGTTGGCGCGGGTGTTGGCGGGGGCCCTCACCTTCACCGCCGCTATGCCTCACCATCACTTCCCCAACAACCAACAAGGTGAGTGTTTACCCTTCTCTTGCACCCTCCCGCCTCCCAAAATTATATTGCCAACCTTCCTGGCAAGTGTGTATGAGTATATATATATATATATATATATATATATATATATATATATATATATATATATATATATATATATATATATATATATATATATATATATATATATATATATATAATCTTGTATATGTGTTGATCTGTATTGCAACTCGGCCGCCTAATACTGCGTCCCATTTTGACCTATACTTTACCTGTGTCGTACTAGACAATGGTAGCGGCTCGCAAAGTTGACTTAATGTTACGTTTTCTGTTATTGGGTGGTCTGGTGGGTTAGGATAAGGGCACTATAGTGCGACAGTTTCTTGACGCTGGGGAGGCTGGCGTGAAGGAGCTGGTGTATTGTTGTGTGTGTCTTCATCCCTCCGTCCCTAGCGACTCTCATTACTCCTCGTTCTCATTTTTACTATACCTAAATTCTAAGTAGTCAGGTACGGTAAAAATGAGAACCTTAAACATAATATAGGGTAGAAAACACAATCGAATCTTCCAATAGTAGAAAGGCAACATGTCAAGGATTTGGGAATAATGATGTCTGACGACCTAACGTTTAGGGAGCATAACCAAGCAAGTATTGCGTCAGCCAGAAAAATGATAGGATGGATTACGAGAACTTTTAAATCCATCACAATGGTTGTACTCTTCAAGTCACTTGTGTTGTCCCGTCTTGAGTACTGCTCAGTACTCACTTCCCCCTTCAGAGCAGGAGAGATTGCTGAAATAGAGGGAATACAGAGAACATATACGACACGCATAGACGAGATAAAGCATCTAAATTACTGGAGTGAACTATATGGAAGAAAATACAAGATTGAACCAGTGAAGAGCAGAGGTGCCATAGGCACAATCAGAGAACACTGTATAAACATCAGAGGTCCGCGGTTGTTCAACGTCCTCCCAGCGACTATAAGAAATATTGCCGGAACAACCGTGGACATCTTCAAGAGAAAACTAGATAGTTTTTTCCAAGGAGTGCCGGACCAACCGGGCTGTGATGGGTATGTAGGCCTGCGGGCCGCCCCAAGCAACAGCCTGGTGGACCAAACTCTCACAAGTCGAGCCTGGCCTCGGGCCGGGCTTGGGGAGTAGAAGAACTCCCAGAACCCCATCAACCAGGTATACTATGATGACTAATGAGACACACACACAGGTACGATGACTAGTGAGACACACAGGTACGATGATTAGTGAGACACACACACACAGGTACGATGACTAGTGAGACACACAGGTACGATGACTAGTGAGACACACACACAGGTACGATGACTAGTGAGACACACACACCAGTACGATGACTAGTGAGACACACACACAGGTACGATGACTAATGAGACACACACACAGGTACGATGACTAATGAGACACACACACAGGTACGATGACTAGTGAGACACACACAGGTACGATGACTAGTGAGACACACACACAGGTACGATGACTAGTGAGACACACAGGTACGATGACTAGTGAGACACACACACAGGTACGATGACTAGTGAGACACACACACAGGTACGATGACTAGTGAGACACACAGGTACGATGACTAGTGAGACACACACACAGGTACGATGACTAGTGAGACACACACACAGGTACGATGACTAGTGAGACACACACACAGGTACGATGACTAGTGAGACACACACACAGGTACGATGACTAGTGAGACACACACAGGTACGATGACTAGTGAGACACAGACACAGGTACGGTAACTAGTGAGACACAGACAGGCAAGACTGCCAGAAGGCACGTGACAGGTCCTGCACAAAGGACTTATTAACATCTTTATTACAAAATTAATTACAATTTTGCCTAATCTGAGGAATTCCATTAAGTCTTATTAAAGTGAGGATAATGCTGGTATTCACTGTCACGCAGGACAGAGGGTCATACATAAGACAATAGGTCTAAGCTGTAGGCTGAAGCACATATATATCATGGTTTCAATCAATGTGTTAATGTATGGACATGTGAAAACAACTTTCTATTGTGCACTGCCACACAAGGGCAGGGATGGGTTCATAACTGATGCAGCTTAGAAGTGATATAAATAAAATTTGTTCTTCATTCTTTAAAATGGACAAGCAAATGTTGGATAAACTGTTAGGATGTCGTCCAGAACACCTGAGTCAATAAAATAGTTACACAGTTGGTGGTACAAGAGGCCAGGAGGTCTAAAGTCCTTTATGGCTTCACATTCAACAATATAGTGTTCTAGTGAATGCATTAAAGGTTTATCACAGAGTTTACAATCTGAGTATTCTGGTAGTGGCTCAGCCTCACTAACCTGCCAGATGTGTCTATAGCCAAGGCGAATTACCACAATGACTACATCACATTGCCTGGTCCAGTTACTGTGCTGACCATACAAATACCTATTATTACAAAACTTGTCATAGCCTTTAATACTGCAGCTTTCCTGGTCTCTGGGCATTTCTTAGTTCTTCTAAATCTGAATTAATTTCTTTAATTTGTATGTTTCTAATGATAGTCCAAAGTCATAATCAATGTTTTCTTTCCTGCAAGCCTCATTGGTCAATCGATCTACAAAGTCATTTTTTTTTTAAATTTTGCCCCGAGGGGCGAGTTTATTGGGCAGCGCCACTCATCTTGTGAGTGAACATACCGCCATAGCAGAATGTACAACACTCCCCAATAGGAAGAAAACCCGCTGGGTTGTTCATCCTGTCACTTGTACCCAGACACAGCTGGGACTTGCTTAACTGTCTCAAGTGAACAGCTCCTCAAACAAAAAGATTAACATCTGTCAACCCTTAAAACCTTACGTTATCTTGCGGGTGCAAAATGGGGAAATCTTTTAAGAACAGTATCAATATTTGACAAATAATGTTTTCCTAACTCAAACAATGTGGGGGTTTATTATTCTACACATACTTCTGATGTCTCTCAGGTGTTCACATTCACGTAGATAGTGGTCAAGGCGGTGTCCATCACTCTCACCACAGATTCTGCAACTTCGCTGATCAACTGTTGTTTCCATTCCATATCTCCATGAATATTTGTATCCAAGACGGATTCTCGCTATTACTGATTCTCTCCCTCGTCCTCCTCCTCTTCGGCCATAATGATTGGGATGTTTTCCACTTCCAACATGTGATGGGATCCACACAAATTTTATACAAGAGTTATTATCATTGGCAAAAATTACATTCCATTTAATATTACAAGCTACTTCCGACATACATTATGATGGGTTATTTAAGAACTGCAGAGCACTTTTAGAGTTACAGAAAATAACTCCATCAACATTGAGCTTAAGGTATTCAGTGGCTAGATAAATACCCAATAGCTCGGTCTGTGTCATGCTTGCCCAGTTCTTCAATCTCTGTGTACTAGTCATGATCATTTCATTCCCTTTATATACTGCACATGCACAACCTGTTCTACCAGTGCCTAACTGCACAGAGCCATCAGTAAAGGCATAGGATTCAGTCGGTTTGAGAATTTGAAGATGACTGTCAATAGCTTCTAATGTTATTCATCTCAAAATTTCAGTGTTATACATTTGTTTTACACTGATGGGGGTATAATGCAGAGAGACCTGCACATCTTTCCACGGGGGAATATAGTGAACAGTTTTATCAGGATTAAGAGACACATTCAGTTTCTGAAGATTATAGGCACAACAACTGAGCCACACACTGTAGGGAGCTTTTTGCGGCGGCTTGAGGGAACAGTCAGAATTGTTTAGAACGGATCTCAATTTAATTTGAATAGAGCTGGGGGACCATTATTTTTCAAAGTTTTGGCGCAAAACGTAGTACTAAGTAGAAATATTCTTTCGTAAATGGAAGGCAAGTTTAGTTCCTTTCTCATGTTAACAATTCTGACAGTTCTAGGACAGCCCAGGATGATGCGCATGGCATCATTCTGTACTACATCTAGGCCTTGTAATTGTTTAGGAGAAAAATTAAGAAGATGCAAGGCATAATAATCAACAACAGATCGAATAAAGGCAATATAAAAACTACGAGCATAGTTTGTTAATGCCAAATCCTTTGCCCACAAGAGTTTTGAGAGGTTTAAAACGCTCAACTAGTTTTTTGCGCAGGTTGCTGACGAGATTTGTATCATTAACCTCAACTCCAAGATGTTTATAAGACTCGCAAGTCTCCATGGGCACTCCATTAATAGTATAGTTAACATGAAGAGAATGGGGAATAAGAACCCTTGTTTTATCAACAGAGATTATGAGGCCACATTCTACTACTTTCTTGGAGAATGCATCAAGTAACACTTGTAACCTTGGTTTACTGTGTGCCATAATACAAATATCATCAGCATAACATATAACAGTTTCCGTAGGTTGTACAGGTATGTCATGGATAAGTTGTGCATAAGTATATTGAAGAGCATAGGGCTTAGGACACCACCTTGAGGTGTACCTAGTTCGAATGCATCTGTTCTTGTACTTTTAACTCCTTTAAATAGGACACTAGCACGCCTGTTGGATAGGTAGCTCTTTATCCAACTCAGAAGATTACCGTTGATTCCAAATTCAGCAAGTTGCTCTAATATTATTTCGCCATTCGCTACATCGAAAGCTGACTTTAGGTCAATAAAGGCTGCCTGTGACCCATCCTGGGAGTTTACAAAATATTCAGCAAAGCATGTTTGTATGCTACACTTGGGCATGAACCCATATAGGTTTGGGGCCAGTTTTTCTTTGACTTGAAACATGACACGATTGAGAACAATTTTCTCCAAGACTTTACACATGCAAGATGTAAGGGAAATGGGTCTGAACTTTTGAGAGTTAGGTTTAGGAATTGGTATTATGAGACTTTGTGTCCATTTCTTTGGCAAGATTCCTTGTGAGAGGCTCATTTGATAGAGGTCAAGCAGAGGGTGGCTAGGGACATCAGTCAGTAAGCTCAAGGTGTTATAAGTTATACAATCCTCACCAGGGGCAGTTTGTTTAGGTTTTCCTAATGCTGATGTTAATTCAAAGGGGGTTATAGGAAACTGATCCGTTAAATCTGGTGAGGAGCGTGCTATTTCAATATTAAAGTTTCTGTTAATGTTGGTATGTCTTAAATGCTGCTGTATATCTGGGGGTAAGGAAGAAATTTGTGAGACACTAGACCATTGAGCTAGGAGCATGTCAGCATATTCTGCAGGAGTATGATGAAGCTGAACTGGGGCTGAAGGTTTGGTAATGTTTTTAATTTTGTTCCACATTTCTGATAATGTTGTAGTTCTATTGATACCTTGTAGGAATTGTTCCCAATATGTGTCCGTAACATACATATGTTAACATAAACATACATAACATATTGGGAACAATTCCTACAAGGTATCAATAGAACTACAACATTATCGGAAATGTGGAACAAAATTAAAAACATTACCAAACCTTTGACACCCTTAAGCTCGCGAAAATCTCTGTTGGCACTGAGGAATGCAAGTAAATTGTCAGGTGTTTTGTCTCGTTTATAAGAGTCAGCAGCTGAAGCACTTTAGCTCTGCAATAATAATAGGATCCTCTCTCCATGAGGAAGAATGTTCTTTTTTTTCCTTGATTTAACCCAGGTATCATAATAACTGGTAATGATACTGACAAGATCAGTGTAAAAGTGGTCCACTGATACAGGTGTATACCCAGTGTACCACTTATGTACATAAGCCTTGAAGTGCTGTTTAAGATTGTTTGGAATGTTAATTTTAACTCTAGGATGAGGATTGGACCTAATATCTGCCACATTGTATTTACAATATATTGCAAAATGATCACTTACTAGTTCTGGGATGAGCTTAACGTTAACGTTGCTATCTACTAGGCTGTACCCAGTCACATAATCCAGTCTACCCCCCAATAAATGGGTCTGTTTATCAGTATCATACACAGTAATATTATGATCAGTAAGGTATTTCAAGAAGACCCTTCCATTAGTGTTACACTGAACGTCACCAAGAGCAGTGTGACGAGCATTAAAGTCACCCATACATAACATAGCTGTGTTACCTGTAGGTGTCGGTAGCAGGTCTGCTTTAAGTACACTACATCGTCCATATATGTTATACAGTAGGAAATGGCTATTTGCAGTTTGCAATTTGAATTTTTGATAATGTATACTATCACTCCTATGATTTTTAATTAGTTTACAGATTAATCCACTCTTAATATACGTTAGTAAACCAGTTCCAATACTGTTGTTGTATGCTATATACCCAGGTATCCTGGGTGGGACCACCTTGATAGTTGTGGACGTATATGGTTCCTGTAAACCCATCACATCCACGTCTCTCATTTTAGCATACAAGATTACGTCATTTATACGAAGATAAACACTTCGAATGTTCCAAGAAAGAAACTTAATTGTTTTTGTTTGATGAGCCATGGTTAAGTGTCAAGGGAATTAAGATAACATTGAAGTTCGTTAAACACTTGGACAACATAACCAACTTTGTCCCGTGTGTCCTGAGTAATATCACTTTTGCGTAGGATGCTTTTAAGCTGAGTAGTAGATGGTGTTTTCTTAAACTCTTTATCTGTAACCAACTCAAGGGTTTCAACATTATCTAGTGTGGGTGTCAGTGAGGGATCAATGACTACTCTAACACCATGCCCCGTGGAGATTTGACACTCACGTTCCGTAGAGATAGGTGAAGTAGCCTCAACAGCTGCAACATTACCACTCGCATCACTACTGGTGCTGGGAGAATTTACTTGGTCACTATCGCTAGCATGATTCACTTCACTATCACCGGGCAAATTCGTCTCTAATGTTTGTATTTAAATTTCCAATTCAGTAATTTTTTTTTTAACCAGTCAATTTCTTCTGTATCTTTGCTTGTTTGCTTTAGTCCGACGATGATTCGAAACTGCTTACTAGAGGTGACATCAAGAGCTACCTGCTGGGTGCCTCCTGCAGCAGGACCAGACGCCACTGGCTTCCTGCTCGTGTTAGAGAGGGCGGGGCGTCGAGGGCAGCCACAATGCCAAACATCTACACCTTCACGCAAACACCTGGGACACCGGAGGAGAGGCTTCCTCCCCGTCCTCAAGGGTAGGGGGGTCCCTGTGAGGACACTCCCTTGTATCGTGCTGTTCAGCACAGAGCCCACACACAGGGTCATGTCGGCAGTACGTAGAGATATGATGAGTACCGTGGCACTTACAACAAACAACAGGGGGGGGGGGGATACCCAAGGTTTTATAGGACTTGATGGGATGAAATGTCCAAAGAAGGTGTAATGTTCAGGGGGAGGGTCACTGCCATTCCAAACAATGATGATCCTGCTGAGAGGTTGACCATCCTTATGTAACCGTCTTGCCCTATAGACTCCTTCAAGGTTATAAGCTCTCTCAAGAGGATACTCTTTGGGAAAACTGGTAACAAGATATTCCTTAAATTTTTTAGGGCGATTGATGATGTCTTCCCTGGTGAAAACAATATTACCAACCTTACCTTCAACCAGTTGAGTGAAAATATCTTCTTGCTTACGTGACACAAAGATGTAAGGGGATGTTGGTCTAGGTCGGACTATATCCAGGAGTGTTTTGGAGAAGTTATTAGAAAGTTGTTCGAACCATGTCAGTTTATCGTTGGTGGTTGTTCCAGGTAGGAATGCCTGGCGCACACAGTCAGCGCGGGGAGCAATAGGAGGCTTGGGTGGGCGTGCCCCTGGCTGTGTGGGCCCACCACCGCCCACCTCCACTTTCTTCACACGGGTTCCGGTGTTCCTGTCATCATTGCCAATGACCTCGCCATCAGCAGAGTCTGCACGTTTAGAATTTCTTCTCGCATTCTGTGATTGTTGCACATGCCACCCATTGTCTTTATCCAAATAAGCATCGAGTTGCATGTCATCGGGTGACTGCAACCCACTTTGATCATCAACATATTCCTCGCCGACGGGCTCAGGACCCATTGCTTGGAGATCACTTGGATTAACAAGCACAACAGAAGGTAGGTTGGTACTGAGCCCGGTTGCCATGACAACGGGCCAGGAGGCGCAGCACAGGGTAGCTGCCCGGGGCTCCACTACTCGCCCAGGCTAGGACACTGTTACCCACCGCATGTAAACACACCACCAGTCATGCACACAAACCACGACCCTGGGAAGGAGGGCCCAAGGACTATTTTACACACACTTGGGGCGTCGGGCCAGGTACACCACAAGGCGGCCCAGTGCCGTCCCACTGTTCCTCTCGGTAGACTTCAGATACCGCCACCCAAATAATGTCTGCATGAATTTCTATACAATCCAGCTATCCACAACCTACAACAGTTCAGAGTGTAAGGGTGTCGCACACTTAGTACCGCTGCAGATAACCTATTAGGCACGCTAAAGGCTAGATCTTAGGACTAGGCCTGTGTTAAACCGGACGAGGGGCACATCCTGACCGGCCAGTCCCGTGGCTCCGGGAGAACTCGCACAAAGGACCCCTACTGACACTAGAGCAGCAGGCTGGTGTATCAGGAAGAGTCCTAAGGCGGGTCACAGAGGATCTCTCAGGGAGGCTGCAGTAAATAAAGGCAATATTCAATGGAATCTTGAGTTATCAAATAGATCCGTTAAAAGTGTCATTAGACGAGAACTCCTGGATGGATTTGAAGAAAGTAGTACAGTGCAAACTGGAACTAGCAGGTCCATTGTTTATCACAATGAAATGTGTGAAGTAAAACATGTGTATGGGGCAAGTAACAAAGTCAGTAGACTAACAGATGTTGTCACAGCTCGTATAAGACTTGGCTACAAGTATCTCTGGCAGTTGGGCTTGTATAGGGATCTAGATGAAGTAAAGTGTAAAGTGTGTGGACAAAGACAGGGACACACACTCGAACACTATATCTTGGATTGTAGTAAAATTGAGCCATTTAGAGATAAATCTAAGCTCACTCTGTATGATATGGCAACTTATCTTAATACCATGGATTAATTACCGGAAATCCTTGCACTGTATCTATATTTCGCTCACATTAGATAAATGACACTTGAGATTCAGAAACAAGTATGTAGTGTGAAGACTATTAATAAACAGCAGCTCCCCTATGACTCTGTAATATCCCCATTGGTCAAACTATTATGTATTAGCGATAAGACCTACCATTAATGTATAACGACTTACTGTAAATATATAGCTCTTAAAATAGCACTTTCTCTGTAATTAGCTGACATGTAACTATAAGGTGTGAAGGAAAGATGAAATTGTTTATGTAATAATCTAAGATGAGGTCTGATAAAGATTTGATTTGATTTGATGATTTGTCTGATAAAGACCTTTTGTGTCCTCTGTAATGCTTTTGCGCTACCGCTCACAGGATGAGTATGGGGTGCACAATAAACTAGCTGCCTCCGGCGGCAACACTCATCTCAGGGAGCAGACAAAGGGTTACAGTGAGAGCAGAGACATCAGAGTGGAGAGAGGTTACGAGTGCCACAAGGGGCCGTTGTGGACCCGTACTGTGCTACGAGTGAAGTACCACAAGGGACCGTTGTGGACCCGTACTGTGCTCCGAGTGGAGTACCACAAGGGGCCGTTGTGGACCCGTACTGTGCTACGAGTGGAGTACCACAAGGGGCCGCTGTGGACCCGTACTGTGATCCGAGTGAAGTACCACAAGGGACCGTTGTGGACCCGTACTGTGCTCCGAGTGGAGTACCACAAGGGGCCGTTGTGGACCCGTACTGTGCTACGAGTGGAGTACCACAAGGGGCCGTTGTGGACCCGTACTGTTTCTAAATTTGGTCAATTTGTATATGTCAACAACCTGGCAGAGGAAATTGGCTCCATATCAATGTTTGCTGATGATGCATAACTGACGAGAAGGGTCAGGACAGAGGCATTCCTAACGGATGTGGACACTCCAGAACTTGTCTGAAAAATGGCTGCTAGAGTTTAATCCAGCCAAATGCACAGTTACGAGGGCTGGACCAGGAGTAAGAAGGCCAGTGCAGCAGTATTGGATGAAGGGAAGACAAACTCCTCAATGAGAAATGGAGAAAGACCTGGGAGTGGACATAGCCCCAGATCTGATGCCAGAAGCCCACATTACCAGAATATCAACAGCTGCATATGGCATACTGGCCTAAATCCGTGTATCCTTCAGAAACTTGGAGAAAGGGGCTCTCCGGGACCTATATGCAGCAAAGGTGAGACCCCCCCCACACTTGAATATGCAGCCCCAGCATGGAACCCTTCATGGGGCCTCGTAGCCTGGTGGATAGTGCGCAGGACTCGTAATTCTGTGGCGCGGGTTCGATTCCCGCACGAGGCAGAAACAAATGGGCAAAGTTTCTTTCACCCTGAATGCCCCTGTTACCTAGCAGTAAATAGGTACCTGGGTGTTAGTCAGCTGTCACGGGCTGCTTCCTGGGGGTGGAGGCCTGGTCGAGGACCGGGCCGCGGGGACACTAAAAAAAAAAAAAAAGCCCCGAAATCATCTCAAGATAACCTCAAGATTACCTGAAAAAGGACAAAGATAAAGTAGAAAAGGTCCAAAGATATGCAACGAAACTCGTTCCTAAAGTGAAAGAATTGAGCTATGAGGAAAGACTGAAAGAACTGGACCTTACCACACCGGAGGAAAGGCGAGATAAGGGGATATGATTTTGTCTTACAACAATACTGTTTTTGAACAGAGCGGTTCAAAGCTAGGAAGATCAGACCCAGGGGTCACAGATGGAAACTCGAGGAACAAATGAGTCACAGGGACGTCAGAGAGAACATGTTCAGTGTCAGAGATGTCAATAAGTGGAACAGGTTGGACGTAGAAGTCGCTGAAGCTAACTCAACTCAAAGCATTAGATAAAAATATGATAAAAATGTGAGAAATGAGATATTGCATTAATCTAAGAAAGTTCGGAAGGCGGGACTAAGACAAGAGATTCAACAAGAGACTGAAACCTCACGGCGCTGGAAGACAGAAGGGTTAGGGGAGTCATGATCACCACATGCAATATTTTCAGAGAAATTAGTAGGGTAGATAAAGACTGTTTATGTAACACAAGGGACACACGCACAGGGGAATACAGATGAAAAATGAGTACCCATATCAGTCATAGAGACATTATCTTGAGATGATTTCGGGGCTTAGCGTCCCCGCGGCCCGGTCCTCGACCAGGCCTCCTTTTTGTTACACCCCCCCCCGGAAGCAGCCCGTAGCAGTTGTCTAACTCCCAGGTAGCTATTAACTGCTAGGAAACAGGAGCATCAGGGTGAAAGAAAACATTTTGCCCATTTGTCTCCGCCTCCACCGGGGATCGAACCCGGAACCTCAGGACTACGAATCCGAAGCGCTGTCCACCCAGCTGTCATTAGAAATAACTTTTTTTTTTTTAGCCTTGAGGGCCGCTCCAAGCAACAGCCTGTTGGACCAAGCTCTCACAAGTAAAGCCTGGCCTCGGGCCGGCTTGAGGAGTAGAAGTTCTCCTAGAACCCCATCAAGCAGGTATCAAGCAGGTAGTTTCAGAGTAGTTAACAGGTGGAATGCATTAGGCAGTGATGTGGTGGAGGCTGACCCCATACACAGTTTCAAATGTAGATATGATAGAGCCCAGTAGGCTCAGGAATATGTACACCAGTTGATTGGCAGTTGAGAGTCGGGACCAAAGAGCCAGAGCTCAACCCCCGCAAGCACAATTAGGTGAGTACACACACCACACACACACTCTCAGGAAGCAGCCCATAGCAGCTGTCTAACTCCCAGGTACCTATTTACTGCTAGGTAACAGGACCATCAGGGTCAAGGAAACTGCCCATTTATTTTTCTGTCGGCTGCCGGAATCGAAGGGACTGCCCTGGTCGCTAGGTCCACGAGTCTTGAGCGCTGTCCACTCAGCCAGCCAGCCCCGTACACAGCCGTCAGGCCCCATGTGTATGTACTCACCTATTTGTGCTTGCGGGGGTTGAGCTTTGGCTCTTTGGTCCCGCCTCTCAACTGTCAATCAACTGGTGTACAGATTCCTGAGCCTACTGGGCTCTATCATATCTACATTTAAAACTGTGTATGGAGTCAGCCTCCACCACATCACTTCCTAATGCATTCCATCCGTTAACTACTCTGACACTGAAAAAGTTCCTTCTAACGTCTCTGTGGCTCATGTGGGTACTCAGTTTCCACCTGTGTCCCCTTGTTCGCGTCCCGCCAGTGTTGAATAGTTTTTCCTTGTTTACCCAGTCGATTCCCCTGAGGATTTTGTAGGTTGTGATCATGTCCCCCCCTTACTCTTCTGTCTTCCAGTGTCGTAAAGTGCATTTCCCCCAGCCTTTCCTCATAACTCATGCCTCTTAGTTCTGGGACTAGTCTAGTAGCATACCTTTGGACTTTTTCCAGCTTCGTCTTGTGCTTGACAAGGTACGTGTGGGAACCGACCTGTGAGATTTATATTTATTTAATTTATATGAATTTATATTTACGTTAATTTATATACTTCGATAGCAATTTGTATAATGATAAGTGGACTGTATTTCTGCAATAATCTCATAATCTCACAAATCGATCCTCTACACATTAGGGGGGGTTTATATTAATTGAATATATATATGCAGCCAATCAAACTACAGTATTAACTACACATTATTAAACATTGAAGAGGTTCCTTATCTTATAGTACAGCAGGCTTTAGTCCACCAGGTATAACTAGGGTGTAGACACCACATTTTCCCTCTTTGAGGTAGCTTCCATCACCCTGGTAACTGATGCACAAAGCATGCTTCCTCGTCTTGACCTGTCAAAAGGGCGCTAACTGTAAAGCCAGAATCCTATATATGACAGGTATATCAGAGAAACACTGTACATGGAACAATGAAGACCTGGGCTAATTACCTTTAGTTTGAGGCTGCCTGGCGTTCTAACCGGGTCACCCTACCCCTGACATTAATGGCCACTAATGATAGATAAATGGGTTTCGGTAGAACACTTAACTTGAATTTGTTGACAGCGTGTGATAATGGTACACCTTTGGTTTCCATAACACTACGTCCAAGTAAAATTAACAGGAGCCGTATTTGCTCCCGTGAGCCTCTGTGGTCTAGTATAAACAATGGCTGCCCCTCCTTCCTCACTGACGCCTGGCCTACATTGTCCAGATGACAGTAAGTGATAGAAGGGTCACATTTACTCTACTTTAATATTGATAATTAAGTTAATTTATATGAGATGTTTTATGATGGTAAAGTCCAAAGACTAATGTATTTAAGAATAATTCCCAGCAGAATAGCTGGTGAATTTATAATAGTATGTGGTGATGATATCCCGTTTTCTATAGACGGTAATTCCACTACAAGTTACGTTTTCTATGGGTTAACTTGTTTATACAATACAGCAATTATTATCTGTCTGTATGTTATATTAAATGGTGTCGGATTTTCCGACATAATTCCCCAGGGGCTGCTCACAGGTCGAAGTCCTATTTAGAACAGACGAACACCGATACTCCTCCTTCGAATTATTAGATTAATTTGATGTTAGTAGTTAGTAATCACACATTTGTGCGTCTGTTCGTACAGGACGGATGTCCCGTACTAGAGTTACAGGGGTTAGAAGTCTAATACGATTTCATTTCCCTGTTAACTCTTGAAAGGCTAATATTCAAGCCTTATTACATATTATTTAACCCAGAAGACTGAATGTGATCAAGTACTACAGTCAAGTATGATTCAGGGACTGCAGTGAGATCAGTGACATTAGATATAACTTGAAGTTTGTTCAGGTAACTGGTCACTGATATATAAACACTGAGGCCCATGGAATACATCTTGATTAAATAATAAATGTATCAAATCAGTCATCAGATTTATTGGGGTTTGATTCAGTTAATTGATTCAGAAGATTGAATAGCTCATCATTAAAGTAAAGTATGGTTCTGAGACTGCAGTGGGATCAGTGACATTGGTCGCAGTGACTTGGAGCTGTTTTAGGCTACTGTTCACTGATTTGCCACTGAGGCCTCATGAACTCATCTTCAGCTTTAAATGATGATACTAATATCAACCTCTGTTGGTATAGTCAGCTGTAATCTCCTTAGTATAATGCTACTGGAGAAATATAATCAGCTGACAAATTTAGATTTCTATTGGTATTGTTTATCTGCAGGCATAGGTCTCCTCAGGCTTGATACTGGGCCTGAGAGTAATTTACCTCCTGCAGAGTTTAACATGGTTATGCCCTGATATTTAGTAGGGTTACGGATGAATCGATGACAATAGTCTGTCCCTACAAGGAGACCGAAGTCGGTGAGGTGATCAGACTTAATATTATCTGCCAATTTTATTCCTCTATTTCTCAGGAATTTGGCTGTTGCTCTCAGACCTTGAACTTGTAGGTCTACTGGTATTTTGTCCACCACAATGGCTTGTACTCGACAGACGTACCTGCCTAAGCGTACTGATGGTTGTACCACCTGGTAGACTTGAGGTCCTGCATCTGTTATAAACCCTGAGATATTGAATGACATCTGGGCTACAGGCCTTAATTGTAGTTCATCTGCCAACTTTTTAGTGATATATGTTCTCTGGGATCCTTGGTCAAACAACCCACGGGTATGGACCTTGGCCCTCTTATTCAGGATGGTAATTTGGGCAGTAGGCAAAGTCGTATTACCTCTAGACTTTGCCGATTGGACACTCTTTGTCGGTTGCACCTTGCAATACTGTACTGAGGTGGGAATGCTATCTTCCACCTTGAGTCTTGAATACGTTAATTTCGTATATTTGCACAGTGCTGCATGGTGCCTACCTCTTCTACACCTGTTGCAGGTGTTGAATTGGGTATCACAATAGTCTATGTTGTGTGACTTGAGACACCTTGAACATCTCCCTAATTCCTGGAGTCGCTCAATACGAGTGTCTCTGGTTGGATAATTAGCACAACAGTATGTTGAATGTTTCTTTTTGCAGAACATACATGTCCCCCAGCCTACTGCACGTTTGGAAGTTACCGGTTTGGGTGAACTAGTAACAGTAGGCTTGGAGGATGCTGCTGCATTGTCAGATTTTCTGCAACTTGATGTTTGAGTAATTGGTTGATGTTTATTTGGGGTAGTTGTTTTACCCTTTAATTGACTCTTATTTTCTATTACTGAAGGCTTGCATGAGGCTTTAACTTCCTCATTTGCTCGTCGTTTGTTTATGATGGAATGCAAACCTTCAGTGATGTCCTGTACTGTCAGGATTGTGTTATGTTGATGTGCACATAATTCATCTAGTATATCGCTGGACAATTTTCGTTGAAGGACTACTTTGGTCATCCATTCACTAGTAGTTATATCAACCTTAAGACTGAATGTTCTTAGTAGTGACTCAAACTCCATGCTGAAGGATTGTAATGAGTCAGCAGTCTGATCAGATTGAGGTAAATCAAGCAATTGTAGTACTAGATGTATGACAGTTTTCTCATTGCCAGCATTATCCATACTGGCTAGTTGGTAAAGCCTTGTGGGACTTGTACTTGGGCTGCTCATAATACTGAACAAGCACTGATGGTAGCCTAGGGTAAATTCTGCACTCACTAGGCAATAATCCTACCTCTACTAGAGGTTAGCACTTAAAATTAATACACATTATATATATATATATACAATCATACACACTAATGATTTGAGTGATAAACCAGTGTCATTGGAAGTACCTTTAGGTTAGCTCTTCTATAATCTTGCTAAACATTTGTAATAGTTCTCTCATATCTCTATGCTTGTAACTTACACTGCTGATCTCACTAGTGCTTGCTTGGGCTGGAGTTCGTAAAGGAAACCGAAAGAGAGTACCTTCAAATCTCTTTGTCTGTTGACTTTGTTTAAATCACACTGCACTAGTATATTTAATGAATCCACTGGTTAACTGGTTCATCCGGTACTAAGATGACCAAATGTGGGTTCAAAGGATCAAATAATCCGGTTCCGAAGGTCCAAATAATGTGGGAACCGACTTGTGAGATTTATATTTATTTAATTTATATGAATTTATATTTACGTTAATTTATATACTTCGATAGCAATTTGTATAATGATAAGTGGACTGTATTTCTGCAATAATCTCATAATCTCACAAATCGATCCTCTACACATTAGGGGGGGTTTATATTAATTGAATATATATGCAGCCAATCAAACTACAGTATTAACTACACATTATTAAACATTGAAGAGGTTCCTTATCTTATAGTACAGCAGGCTTTAGTCCACCAGGTATAACTAGGGTGTAGACACCACATTTTCCCTCTTTGAGGTAGCTTCCATCACCCTGGTAACTGATGCACAAAGCATGCTTCCTCGTCTTGACCTGTCAAAAGGGCGCTAACTGTAAAGCCAGAATCCTATATATGACAGGTATATCAGAGAAACACTGTACATGGAACAATGAAGACCTGGGCTAATTACCTTTAGTTTAAGGCTGCCTGGCGTTCTAACCGGGTCACCCTACCCCTGACATTAATGGCCACTAATGATAGATAAATGGGTTTCGGTAGAACACTTAACTTGAATTTGTTGACAGCGTGTGATAATGGTACACCTTTGGTTTCCATAACACTACGTCCAAGTAAAATTAACAGGAGCCGTATTTGCTCCCGTGAGCCTCTGTGGTCTAGTATAAACAATGGCTGCCCCTCCTTCCTCACTGACGCCTGGCCTACATTGTCCAGATGACAGTAAGTGATAGAAGGGTCACATTTACTCCACTTTAATATTGATAATTAAGTTAATTTATATGAGATGTTTTATGATGGTAAAGTCCAAAGACTAATGTATTTAAGAATAATTCCCAGCAGAATAGCTGGTGAATTTATAATAGTATGTGGTGATGATATCCCGTTTTCTATAGACGGTAATTCCACTACAAGTTACGTTTTCTATGGGTTAACTTGTTTATACAATACAGCAATTATTATCTGTCTGTATGTTACATTAAATGGTGTCGGATTTTCCGACAGTACGGGCTCCATGCTGGGGCCGCATACTCCAGGATTCGTCTTACATATGTGGTGTACAAGATTCTGAATGATTCCTTACACAGGTTCCTGAATGCTGTTCTGATGTTAGGCAGCCTCGCATATGCCGCAGACGTTATTCTTTTTATGTGGGCTTCAGGAGACAGGTTTGGTGTGATATCAACTCCAAGATCTTTCTCTCTGTCCGTTTCATTAAGTACTTCATCTCCTATTCTGTATCCTGTGTCTGGCCTCTTGTTTCCACTGCCTAGTTTCATTACTTTGCATTTACTCGGGTTGAACTTCAACAGCCATTTGTTGGACCATTCACTCAGTCTGTCTAGGTCATCTTGTAGTCTTCTACTATCATCCTCTGTTGTGTGTGTGTGTGTGTGTGTGTGTGTGTGTGTGTGTGTGTGTGTGTGTGTGTGTGTGTGTGCGTGCGTATGTGTGTGTGTGCGTGTGTGTGTGTGTGTGTGTGTACTCACCTATTTGTGCTTGCAGGATCGAGCATTGGCTCTTGGATCCCGCCTTTCCAGCCATCGGTTGTTTACAGCAATGATTCCTGTCCCATTTCCCTATCATACCTAATTTTAAAATTATGAATAGAGTTTGCTTCCACAACCTGTTCCCCAAGTGCATTCCATTTTTCTACTACTCTCACGCTGAAAGAAAACTTCCTAACATCTCTGTGACTCATCTGAGTTTCCAGTTTCCACCCATGTCCCCTCGTTCTGTTATTATTACGTGTGAACATTTCATCTATTTCCTCTTTGTCAATTCCCTTGAGTATTTTATATGTTCCTATCATATCTCCTGTCTCCCTTCTTTTCTCTAGTGTCAGTTCCCTCAGACGTTCTTCATATCCCATCCCTCGTAACTCTGGGACAAGCCTCGTCGCAAACCTCTGAACCTTCTCTAGTTTCCTTATGTGTTTCTTCAGGTGGGGGCTCCATGATGGCGCGGCATACTCTAAGACTGGTCTCACATAGGCAGTGTAAAGCGCCCTAAAAGCCTCCTCACTTAGGTTTCTGGATGAAGTTGTAATTTTCGCCAGTGTAGAGTACGCTACTGTCGTTATCCTATTTATATGTGCCTCAGGAGTTAGATTAGGTGTCACATCCACTTCCAGGTCTCTTTCTCGAATCGTTACAGGTAGGCAGTTCCCCTTCATTGTGTACTGTCCCTTTGGTCTCCTGTCACCTGATCCCATTTCCATAACTTTACATTTACTGGTGTTAAACTCCAGTAGCCATTTCCCTGACCATCTCTGCAACCTGTGTGTGTGCGTGCGTGTGCGTGTGCATGTGCGTGTGTGTGTGTGTGTGTGTGTGTGTGTGTGTGTGTGTGTGTATATGTGTGTGCGCGCGCGCGTGTATACACCAGTGGAAAGATCAAATGACTGTTATGAAAATAAAAGTTGACCACAGGAGGCGTATTGTGTCAGTGTTTGCAGAGTTAAGCTGAGGGTCAAGTGACAAACATGGCCGGCCGCTCGGCTCCTAGCCCCGCTCTCCACCAACCCAACTCCCATTACTGTTCAGAATAATATGGTGGACGCCACACATTACACGCCAAACCTCTTGGGCTGGACGGTAGAGCAACGGTCTCGCTGCATGCAGGTCGGCGCTCAATCCCCGACCGTCCAAGTGATACCTGGTTGATGGGGTTCTGGGAGTTCTTCTACTCCCCAAGCCCGGCCCGAGGACAGGCTTGACTTGTGAGAGTTTGGTCCACCAGGCTGTTGCTTGGAGCGGCCCGCAGGCCCACATACCCACCATAGCCCGGTTGGTCCGGCACTCCTTGAAACTATTTAGTTTTCTCCTGAAGATGTCCACGTTTTTTTTTTTTTTTTTTTAATTTTTGCCCCGAGGGGCGAGTTTATTGGGCTTCGCCACTCATCTTGTGAGTGGACATACCGCCATAGCGGAATGTACAACACTCCCCAATAGGAAGAAAACCCGCTGGGTTGTTCATCCTGTCACTTGTACCCCGACACAGCTGGGACTTGCTTAACTGTCTCAAGTGAACAGCTCCTCAAACAAGAAGATTAACATCTGTCAACCCTTAAAAGCTTACGTTATCTTGCGGGTGCAAAATGGGGAAATCTTTTAAGAACAGCATCAATATTTGACAAATAGTGTTTTCCTAACTCAAACAATGTGGGGTTTATTATTCTACACATTTCTAATGTCTCTCAGGTGTTCACATTCACGTAGATAGTGGTCAAGGCAGTGTCCATCACTCGCACCACAGATTCTGCAACTTCGCTGATCAACTGTTGTTTCCATTCCATATCTCCATGGATATTTGTATCCAAGACGGATTCTCGTTATTACTGATTCTCTCCCTCGTCGTCCTCCTCTTCGGCCATAATGATTGGGATTGCCAGCAGCAACCATGTTGTACCATCATACAGATTCACTGGTTTGTGCTTCTATCCTCCTTTCCTCAGTTACTTTGTCACGGTGATGTTGCCTGACAATACCTCTAATTTGTAGTAGAGTCTTGGGTATGAAGTATTCAATATGGTCTCCTTCAGCGCCTTCAGCAGCCAGCACATCTGCTCGTTCATTCCCACATGTTCCAACATGGTAGGGGATCCACAGAAATATGACGACTCTTCCCTGATTGGTTAGTACTCTCACAGCTCTCTTGATCTCAGTGACTATCGCAAGATTTTCTGCCCGATTTTTACTCAGGCTTTGCAGTGCTGCTTTTGAATCAGTGCAAATCACTGCACCATTAGTGTTCTGTTCAAGAAACCTTAACGCCATAACAATGGCAGTTAGCTCTGCTTGCGTTGAAGAGACATAATTCTCAATACGTGCTTTTTCTTCATTTCTGCGCTGGAAAGTATTATCCTTGATTACCATGTATGCTGCACCAGCCCTGCCATTAACAGGATTAGATGACCCGTCAGTGTAGATTTGATTTAGTTCATCTCCGGCTTCTTTATACATTTCCTCGAGATACTTGTGCCTCATTTCTTGTGGTATCATGTTGGATTTTTTCATTGCCATTTCATTGATGATGATCTTGCATGAGTCATCCTCCCAGGGAGGTAACCTCTCTACAGGCAGGAGCTCACGGGCTTGCTCAAGCAGGTGAAGCTCTTCGAGGTAGCAGACTGCTCTGTGATGCCATTTTTTGCTTCTCCTGTTTCCCTCTGAAAGTAGCACAGAGCTCAGTTTTTTCTTAGCAATATCATTGTAATAGGGATCTCTGGCTATCCTAATTGCAAGCTTAGCATTCAGCTCCATAATTCTGCTTTTAACACTTGGGAGGGACAACTCCTCTCGTAGATTAGACGTTTCGGCAGTTCTTGGAACTCCAAGAATGATTGTCATGGCTTCATTTTGAATGCTTTCAAGCCTTTTCATATCGCTTTGGGAGTAGGTGCACAGAACTGGTGCGGCATAGTCTATGACAGAGCGCACAGAGGCTGTGTACATCATTTTAAGCACGGCAATAGAGGCTCCATGTCCATTCCAGGTCATAGCTTTCAGTGCTCTGAGTCAACTTTTGCATGTTCCTATGAGTTGATTGAGCTCCTCTTTCTTCCCCTTGTTAGAGCCGACAGTGACGCCAAGGTACCGATAGTGGTCAACCCATTCAAGTGTTACACCATTAATTTGTAGTTCTTCATTTCCTCTCCGCTTGTGATGGGAGTATGCCTTCGTCTTGTTTGTGGAGAGAGTGAAACCGAGCTCAATACATTTCCTTCCAAGGAGTTCAATGGACTGAATGAATTTTTCCCAAGGTGGGAGCTTGTATTAGGATATCATCTGCATATCCCACTTGTTGTGTTCCTTCCGGAAAATCAATATTTGCAATGGCGTTCATAAGTACATTGAATAGTGTGGGGCTTAAGACTCCGCCTTGGGGGTTACCGAGTTCCATATTCATTGTTCTGGAGACTGCTCCATTGAAGCAAACCTTGGCTTTCCTTTCTGTGAGGTAGTCTTCAACCCATTTCATGAGTCTCCCCTTGACACCCATGCATGCAAGCTCGTCCAGGATCGCAATCCCCTGTGCTTTGTTGAAGGCTCCTTTGATGTCAACAAATACAGAGTACCTAGCCGTGTCATTAGCCAAATAATTATCTATACAATTTGCTGTGCTCCGTCCTTTAACAAATCCATTGACCCCCCTCCCCCTAACCTGCCTATTTTGTGCAACAGTCGGTTTAGGATGATCCTTTCAAGCATCTTGCAAGTGCATGACACGAGACTGATAGGTTGAACAACCGCGGACCTCTGATGTTTATACATTGTTCTCTGATTGTGCCTATGGCACCCCTGCTCTTCACTGGTTCTATTCTGCATTTTCTTCCATATCGTTCACTCCAGTACGTTGTTATTTTACAGTGTAGATTTGGGACCTGTCCCTCCAGTATTTTCCACGTGTACATTATTTGATATCTCTCTCGTCTCCTTTCTAGTGAGTACATTTGGAGAGCTTTGAGACGATCCCAATAATTTAGGTTGGACACCATTCCTTCCCCCCGTCCCATCCCAAATCCTTATCCTGACCCCTTCTCAGTGTTATATAGTCTAATGGCTTGGCCCTTTCTTCTCATAGTTCCCTTCCCCTTCCACATTTTACAGTCCTGACTACACCAAGCTTCTGTTGACTCCACCAAGCTTCTGTTGTCTCCACCAAGCTTCTGTTGACTCCTCCAAGCTTCTGTTGACTCCACCAAGCTTCTGTTGTCTCCACCAAGCTTCTGTTGACTCCACCAAGCTTCTGTTGACTCCACCAAGCTTCTGTTGACTCCACCAAGCTTCTGTTGACTCCACCAAGCTTCTGTTGACTCCACCAAGCTTCTGTTGACTCCACCAAGCTTCTGTTGACTCCACCAAGCTTCTGTTGACTCCACCAAGCTTCTGTTGACTCCACCAAGCTTCTGTTGACTCCACTAAGCTTCTGTTGACTCCACTAAGCTTCTGTTGACTCCACCAAGCTTCTGTTGACTCCACCAAGCTTCTGTTGACTCCACCAAGCTTAGCTTCTGTTGACTCCACCAAGCTTCTGTTGACTCCACCAAGCTTCTGTTGACTCCACCAAGCTTCTGTTGACTCCACCAAGCTTCTGTTGACACCACCAAGCTTAGCTTCTGTTGACACCACCAAGCTTAGCTTCTGTTGACACCACCAAGCTTAGCTTCTGTTGACACCAAGCTTAGCTTCTGTTGACTCCACCAAGCTTAGCTTCTGTTGACACCACCAAGCTTAGCTTCTGTTGACTCCATCAAGCTTAGCTTCTGTTGACACCACCAAGCTTAGCTTCTGTTGACACCACCAAGCTTAGCTTCTGTTGACTCCACCAAGCTTAGCTTCTGTTGACTCCACCAAGCTTAGCTTCTGTTGACACCACCTTGCTTAGCTTCTGTTGACTCCACCAAGCTTAGCTTCTGTTGACTCCACCAAGCTTAGCTTCTGTTGACACCACCAAGCTTAGCTTCTGTTGACACCACCAAGCTTAGCTTCTGTTGACTCCACCAAGCTTAGCTTCTGTTGACACCACCAAGCTTAGCTTCTGTTGACACCACCAAGCTTAGCTTCTGTTGACTCCATCAAGCTTAGCTTCTGTTGACACCACCAAGCTTAGCTTCTGTTGACACCACCAAGCTTAGCTTCAGTTGACACCACCAAGCTTAGCTTCTGTTGACACCACCAAGCTTAGCTTCTGTTGACACCACCAAGCTTAGCTTCTGTTGACACCACCAAGCTTAGCTTCTGTTGACTCCACCAAGCTTAGCTTCTGTTGACACCACCAAGCTTAGCTTCTGTTGACACCACCAAGCTTAGCTTCTGTTGACTCCACCAAGCTTAGCTTCTGTTGACTCCACCAAGCTTAGCTTCTGTTGACTCCACCAAGCTGTGGTCGGGGTGGATAGTAACACCTACGTAATTGTGTATGTTTATTAATTATAGCTGCATGGTAAAGTTGCATTCTTGTCATGTGTGTGTCTGTAGCCTAGCTGTGTGTCTGTAGCCTAGCTGTGTGTATCTGTTGCCTAGCTGTGTGTATCTGTTGCCTAGCTTACCTTACCTTAAATTGGAGTATTTCCGGGGCTTAGCGTCCCCGCGGCCCGGTCGTCGACCAGGCCTCCTGGTTGCTGGACTGGTCAACCAGGCTGCTGGACGCGGCTGCTCGCAACCTGACGTATGAATCACAGCCTGGTTGATCAATTATGCTTTGGAGGTGTTTATCGAGTTCTCTCTTGAACACTGTGAGGGGTCGGCCAGTTATGTCCCTTATGTGTAGTGGAAGCGTGTTGAACAGTCTCGGGCCTCTGATGTTGATAGTTCTCTCTCAGAGTACCTGTTGCACCTCTGCTCTTCAACGGGGGTATTCTGCACATCCTGCCATGCCTCCTGGTCTCATGTGATGTTATTTCTGTGTGCAGGTTTGGGACCAGCCCCTCTAATATTTTCCACGTATAGATTATTATGTATCTCTCCCGCTTGCGCTCAAGAGAATACAGATTTAGGCTCTTTAGTCCGTCCAAGTAGTTTAGATGAAGAGCAGGGGTGCCATAGGCACATTCAGAGAACACTGTATAAACATCAGAGGTCCGCGGTTGTTCAACGTTCTCCCAGCAAGCATAAGAAATATTCCCGGGACAACCGTGGACATCTTCAAGAGGAAACTAGATTGTTTCCTCCAAGGAGTGCCGGACCAACCGGGCTGTGGTGGGTATGTGGGCCTGCGGGCCACTCCAAGCAACAGCCTGGTGGACCAAACTCTCACAAGTCAAGCCTGTCCTCAGGCCGGGCTTGGGGAGTAGAACTCCCAGAACCCCATCAACCAGGTATCAATCAGATGTTTAACTGAGTGGATTCTAGCAGTAAAGGCTCTCTGCACGCTCTCCAGGTCCGCAATTTCTCCAGCTTTGAAAGGGGCTGTCATTGTGCAGCAGTACTCCACTCTTGAGAGCACTAGCGTCTTGAAAAGTATCATCATCGGTATAGCATCTCTAGTGTGAAAGGTTCTTGTTATCCAACCTGTCATTTTTCTTGCAGTTGTGACGGCTACTTTATTGTGTTCTTTAAAGGTAAGGTCTTCCGACATGAGTAAACCCAAATCCTTTACATTGCCTTTTCGTTGTGTGTTATGATTTGACTGCGTTTTGTTCGTGGTTTCCGTTTTTATATTTTCATTTTTCTGTAGCACATGAGCTGAAACTTATCTTCGTCAAACACCATATTATTTTCTGTAGCCCATAGAAAGTCCTGATTTACATCTGATTGGAGGTTTGCCGTGTCCTCTATGTTGCCTACTCATATAAAAACCCTAGTGTCATCTGCAAAGGATGATACAGTACTATAGATTGTGTACTTGTCTATGTCCGATATGACTATGAGAAAAAGTACTGGAGCAAGCACAGTACCCTGGGGGACTGAGTTCTTCACGGTTGATGGACCGGATTTTATTTTGTTGACTATTACACATTGGGGTCTGTTAGTCAGGAAATTATAGATCCATCTGCCTATTTTTTTCGGTAATTCCTTTTGCATTTTATGTGCAATAACGCCATGGTCACATTTATCAACAGCTTTTGCAAATTCTGTGTAAATTACATCAGCGTTTTGTCTGTCTTCCACGGCATCCAGTGCCACGTCATAGTGGTCCAGCAACTGCGACAGGCAAGAGCGCCCTGTTCTGAAACCATGTTGTCCGGGGTTATGGAGATGCTGTGATTCCATGTATTTTGTGATCTTACTTCTTAGCACACTCTCAAAGATTTTTATGATGTGCGATGTTAGTGCTATCGGTCTGTAATTTTTTGCGTCTGTCTTCTTTCCTCCTTTATGGAGTGGTGCTATCTCTGCTGTTTTTAGTATGTCAGGGATAACGCCAGTATCTAGGCTTTGTCTCCAAAGAATGTGAAGGGCCTGTGATAGTGGTTTTTTTCAGTTCTTGATGAATATGGAGTTCCAAGAATCAGGGCCTGGTGTAGAGTGCATAGGCATCCTGTTTATGGCTTCTTCAAAATCCAGTGGGGATAGGGTGACGTCTGATACATGATTTGATGTTGGTATCATATCCATGAAAAATTCATTTGGGTTATCAATCTTTAGTGTGTTTAGTGGCTCGCTGAAAACAGAGTCGTACTGCTTCCTCAGTAACTCGCTCATTTCTTTGTTGTTATCGGTGAAAGTTCCATCTCCCTTTCGCAGGGGCCCGATACTAGATGTGGTTTTTGATCTTGATTTTGCATAGGAGAAAAAATATTTCGGATTTCTCTCTATTTCACTGATGGCCTTTTGCTCTCTTTGCCTCTCCTGGGGTTTGTATGATTCTTGTAGCTTTAGTTCAATGTTTCTACTTCTCTACCTAACCTTCTTCGCCGTTCTTGAGATAGGGTGCGACTCTCAAGTTGTTCCGCGATTCGGTTTCTTCACCTATAGAGGGAAGGACGTTCCCGTTCCAATCTGCATCTCTTCCTCTTTTTTCTTAGGGGTATGCGGTTTGAACATATTTTTAGTGATACTGAGCTTATTTTTTCCAGGCACTGGTTCAAGTTTGCATTTTCTAGCTGTTCTTCCCAGCTTATTTCTGTTAAGTCTTGGTTTATTTGCTCCCAGTTTATCTGTTTATTATTGAAGTTGAATTTGCTGAAATCTCCTCCACCGAGAATCATTAAATACCATATTATTTTCTATAACCATCGAAAGACCTGATTTACATCTTATTATACATTTGAGGTTTGCTGTGCTCTTTATGTTGTCTACTCTCATAAAAATCCTAGTATCATCTGCTAAGGATGATGGCCGCTCCAAGCAACAGGCTGTTGGACCAAGCTCTCACAAGTCAAACCTGGCATAGGGCCAGGCTTGGGAGTATTAGAACTCCCAGAACCCCATCAGGCAGGTATCAAGCAGATTATAGTTTGTGTTTTTGTCTATGTCTGATATGAGAATGAGAAAAAGTACTGGAGCAAGCACAGTACCCTGGGGGACTGAGCTCATCACGGTTGATGGACCGGATTTTATTTTGTTGACCATTATACATTGAGTTCTGTTAGTCAGGAAATGGTAGATCCACCTGCCCATTTTTCAGGTAATTTTGCATGCATTTTGTGTGTGCAATAACACCATGGTCACATTTGGCGAAGGCTTTTGCGAAATCTGTGTAAATTAAATCAGCGTTTTTTGTCTTCCATTTCCATTTCAAGCGGGGAGATCGTGGCTCTCACAGCTACTTGATCACTATGAGAAAGTCACTGAGGCATTAGAAGGAAAACAGAATGCACATGTGGTATACACAGACTTCGCAAAAGTATTCGATAAATGGGACCATGGAGTGATAGCACACAAAATGAGGTCAATGGGTATAACTGGTAAAGTAGGACGCTGGATACTCAATTTCCTGTCGAACAGAACACAAAGAGTAACAGTCAATCAAATCAAATCAAGTCCAAGCGCAGTTAAAAGCTCTGTACCTCAAGGTACAGTCCTTGCACCACTGCTGTTCCTTATTCTCATATCTGATATAGACAAAAGTACAAGTCACAGCTAAGTATCATCCTTTGCAGATAAAACAAAAATCAGCATGAAAATTACCTCTCCTGAAGACATTGAAAAACTTCAAGCAGATATTAATAAAGTTTTCGACTCGGCAACAGAAAATAATAATGTTTAACATTGATAAATTCCAGGTACTCAGGTACGGTAAAAATAAGGACCTTAAACATAATAAAGGGTATAAAACATAGGCCCAATAAAGCACCTGAATTATTGGGATCGTCTCAAAGCTCTCCAAATGTACTCGCTAGAAAGAAGTCCAGCGAGATACCAAATAATATACACGTGGAAAATACTGGAGGGACAGGTCTCAAATCTACACAGTAAAATAACAACGTACTGGAGTGAACGATATGGAAGAAAATGCAGAATAGAACCAGTGAAGAGCAGAGGTGCCACAGGCACAATCAGAGAACACTGTATAAACATCAGAGGTCCACGGTTGTTCAACATCCTCCCAGCGAGTATAAGAAATATTGCCGGAACAACCGTGGACATCTTCAAGAGGAAACTAGATCATTTTCTCCAAGAAGTGCCGGACCAACCGGGCTGTGGTGGATATGTGGGCTTGCAGGCCGCTCCAAGTAACAGCCTAGTAAACCAAACTCTCACAAGTCAAGCCTGGCCTCGGGCCGGGCTTGGGGAGTAGAAGAACTGCCAGAACCCCCAACAAACAGGTATGGCATCTAACGCCATGTCATAGTGGTCCAGTAACTGTGACAGGCAGGAGCGCCCAGTTCTGAAACCATGTTGTCCGGGGTTGTGTAGATGCTGTGATAACATGTATTTTGAGATAATACTTCTTAGCACTCTCCCAAAGATTTATATGTTGTGTGATGTTAGTGCTATCGGTCTGTAATTTTTTGCCTCTGCCTTATTTTCTCCTTTATGGAGTAGTGTTATCTCTGTTGTTTTTAATATGTCAGAGATACCAGTATCTACCAGTAAAATAGTATATTATCTATATCTATCTCTGTCTGCAAAGAATGTGAAGGGCCTGCGACAGTGGGTTTTTTACAGCTCTTTATGAATATAGAGTTCCAAAAGCCAGGGCCTGGCTTTTGGTCCTGTCCAGCGAGCTTAACATCTGGTTCTTGGATGATGGTACCCTAGCTGGCTCCCAAGACTCCCTCCTGGAGGACATCAGAAAAAATCCAGGAGCAAGATGCAGTTTTAGGCCTCACCCTGAACCTTTCTACGTGTGAAATAATATGTTCCAACCAGGGCATCATAGGGAGAAGAGAGTGTGCTCTGGCAAATATCCATATAACTAAACCTGAAGACAGCACACTCCTAGGAGCCCCTCCTGGGTTTGAAAGCCATCGATGAGGTCCTTGATAAGAAAATCGCCGTGTGTAAGATGTAAGAAGCATCGGAGTGTGTATATATGAATGCTACACAGTATTCATCTATAGACATCCATATATATGGTGAAACACATGTGAAGAACCTCTCACACAGTCACAGCTCCCTGACAAGAGAGAGCCAGCTTAGCTTAGCTGCCAACACCCACACATAGTGTCAGCAAGGCGGACAGCCCGCCGCCTACTTTCATAACTCACTGTATTTCCCATTTATAAACTTCTCTTCACAAATGCCTCTCCATCCTCTTTACCTCCCTCCCCTCCCCCCCATAAAAAGAAACAAAAAAGTGGTTAGAAACAAGGAAGGAGTGCACATGGAGGCAGAATGAGGGACTGCGGGGCAGTGGCTCTAGTGTATACCAGTGTATAACAGTGTATACCAGTGTATAACAGTGTATAACAGTGTATAACAGTGGCCGGGGTATCTGGCGGTGGGTGGGGGAGCGGCGGGTGCCGCCAGAAGCAGCAAGGGGATACAGGCACAACAAAAATGTTGGGAGAACCGTTAGATGTGAGGATGAATCAGGGCTTCACCACACAGCTGTACTGACTCCACCTCTTGTTCACTACCGTAATATTTAAGGCGCCCGACACTGATGAAGACCGCTACAGTGTTGCCGCCTTCATCAGTCGCCAGACATCATCGGTCTTCATCAGTAGTCTGCTCATGCCTGGGAACTGGTGTCGGGCTGAGTCAAGGCCTCCTTGTGTGAGGCACGAAAGGTTTGTGTGAGTGTAGTGAAGAGGCCAGTGCTGAGTACTGGGGTATCCGGACACCCACTAACCACACCTACACCCACACCTGCACCCACACTTGCACCCACACCTGCACCCACCTCCCACACCAGCACCAACCTTGAGGTTACCTCGAGATGGTTTCGGGGCTTAGCGTCCCCGTGGTCCGGTCTTAGAGCAGGCTTCCTCATTGCTGGACTGGTCAACCAGGCTGTTGGACTCAGCTGCTC
The DNA here is from genome assembly GCF_040958095.1 of Procambarus clarkii. Classification (NCBI taxonomy): domain Eukaryota; kingdom Metazoa; phylum Arthropoda; class Malacostraca; order Decapoda; family Cambaridae; genus Procambarus; species Procambarus clarkii. The sequence continues at coordinate 5,105,717 of NC_091193.1, read as the reverse complement.
GCAGCCTGACGTATGATTCACAGCCTGGTTGATCAGGTATCCTTTGGAGGTGCTTATCGAGTTCTCTCTTGAACACTGTGAGGGGTCGATCAGTTATGCCCTTAATATGTAGTGGAAGCGTATTGAACAGTCTCGGGCCTCTGATGTTGATAGTTCTCTCTTGAACACTGTGAGGGGTCGGCCAGTTATGCCCCTTATGTGTAGTGGAAGCGTGTTGAACAGTCTCGGGCCTCTGATGTTGATAGAGTTCTCTCTCAGAGTACCTGTTGCATCTCTGCTCTTCAACGGGGGTATTCTGCACATCCTGCTATGTTTTCTGGTCTTATGTGCTGTTATTTCTGTGTGCAGGTTTGGGACCAGCCCCTATACTATTTTCCACGTGTAAATTATTATGTATCTCTCCCGTCTGCACTCAAGGAAATACAGATTTAAGCATTTTAGTCGGTCCCAGTAATTTAGATGTTTTACTGAATGGATTCTAGCAGTAAAGGATCTCTGCACGCTCTCCAGGTCAGCAATTTCTCCAGCTTTGAAAGGTGCTGTCATTGTGCAGCAGTACTCCACTCTAGAGAGCACTAGCGTCTTGAAGAGTATCAGCATTGGTATAGCATCTCTAGTGTGAAAGGTTCTTGTTATCCGACCTGTCATTTTTCTTGCAGTTGTGACGGCTACTTTATAGTGTTCTTTAAAGGTAAGGTCTTCCGACATGAGTACACCCAGATCCTTTACATTGCCTTTTCGTTCTAAGTTGTAATTTGATTGTGTTTTGTGTGTGGTTTCCGTTTTTTATACATTTTTTTCCGTAGCGCATGAGCTGGAACTTATCTTCGTTAAACACCATATTATTTTCTGTAGCCCATAGAAAGACCTGATTTACATCTGATTGGAGGTTTGCCATGTCCTCTATATTGTCTACTTTCCTAAAAATCCTTGTGTCATCTGCAAAGGATGATACAGTACTATAGATTGTGTACTTGTCTATGTCCAATATGAGGATGAGAAAAAGTACTGGAGCAAGCACAGTACCCTGGGGGACTGAGCTCTTCACGGTTGATGGATCGGATTTTATTTTGTTGACTATTACACATTGAGTTCTATTAGTCAGGAAATTGTAGATCCATCTGCCTATTATTCCGATAATTCCTTTTGAACGCATTTTTGTGAGCATTAACACCATGGTCACATTTGTCGAAGGCTTTTGCGAAATCTATGTAAATTAAATCTGCATTTTATTTGTCTTCCATGGCATCTAGTGCCATGTCATAGTGGTCCAGCAACTGTGACAGGCAAGAGCGCCTTGTTCTGAAACCATGTTGTCCGGGGTTATGGAAATGCTGTGATTCCATGTATTTTGAGATCTTACTTCTTAGCACTCTCTCAAAGATTTTTATGATGTGCGATGTTAGTGCTATCGGTCTGTAATTTTTTGCCTCTGCCTTATTTTCTCCTTTTTGGAGTGGTGCTATCTCTGCTGTCTTTAGTATGTCAGGGATAGCGCCAGTATCTAGGCTTTGTCTCCAAACAATGTGAAGGGGCCTGGTGTAGAGTGCACTGGCACACTGTTTATGGCTTCCTCAAAATCCACTGGAGATAAGATGATGTATGATATATGATTTGATGTTGGTATCACATTCATGAAAAATTCATTTGGGTTATGAATCTTCAGTATGTTTAGTGACTCGCTGAAGACATATTGATTCCTCAGTATTTGCTCATTTCTTTGTTGTCATCTGTGAAAGTTCCATCTCCCTTTCGCAGGGGCCCGATACTAGACGTAGTTTTTTTTATCTTGATTTTGCATAGGAGAAAAATATTTCGGATTTATCTCTATTTCACTATTGGCCTTTTGCTCTCTTCTATGATTATTGTAGCTTTAGTTCAAGTATTTCTATTTCTCTACCTAGCCTTCTTCGTCTCTTCTAGGGGAGCCGGTCGGCCGAGCGGACAGCACGCTGGACTTGTGATCCTGTGGTCCTGGGTTCGATCCCAGGCGCCGGCGAGAAAAAATGGGCAGAGTTTCTTTCACCCTATGCCACTGTTACCTAGCAGTAAAATAGGTACCTGGGTGTTAGTCAGCTGTCACGGGCTGCTTCCTGGGGGTGGAGGCCTGGTCGAGGACCGGGCCGCGGGGACACTAATCAGCCCCGAAATCATCTCAAGATAACCTCTCTCTTGAGTTAGGTTGTGACTCAAGTTGTTCCGCGATTCGGTTTCTTCGCCTATAGAGGGAACGCCATTCCCGCTCCAGTCTACATCTCTTCCTCTTTTTTCATAAGGGTTTGAGGTTTGAGAATATTTCTAGAGCTACTGAGTTTTTTCCAGCCACTGGTTCATCCCAGCCTAGTACTGCGAGGTCTTGGTTTATTGGTTCACAGTTAAGCTGTTTATATTAAAATTGAATTTGCTGAGTTCTCCCCTGGGACCCGGGACCGGTTGTTCTCGTCTACTCCCCATGCTTGTCACAACTTCAATTAGGTTGAAGTTCTTACACCCACACCCGTACCCACCTGCACCCACACCCGTACCCACTTGCACCCACACCCGTACCCACCTGCACCCACACCCGTACCCACCTGCACCCACACCCGTACCCACTTGCACCCACACCCGTACCCACTTGCACCCACACCCGTACCCACCTGCACCGACACCCGTACCCACTTGCACCCACACCCGTACCCACCTGCACCCACATCTAGACCTTCCTATGTGTGTGTGTGTTTGTGTGTGTGTGTGTGTGTGTATGTGTGTGTGTGTGTGTGTGTGTGTGTGTGTGTGTGTGTGTGTGTGTGTGTGTGTGTGTGTGTGTGTGTGAATAAATAGTTAGTAGTTAGTAACAACTGTCAATCAGTTGATTGACAGTTGAGAGGCGGACCGAAAGAGCAGAGCTCTACCCCCAGTAAGCACAATAAAGTGAATACACCCACACCCATACTCGCACACGCACACACACACACACACCCTGGAGAGGGTTCTGGGAGTGCTTCTACTCCCCAGCCCGGCCTGAGGCCAGGCTCGACTTGTGATAACTTGGTCCATCAGGCTGTTGCTTGGAGCGGCTTGCAGCGGCCCGAGCATATCCACTACTGCATGGTTGGTCCAGCACTTCTTGCAAGAACTTATCAAAGTGCCTCTTGAATACATCCATCTTTGTTCCAGCATTATTTCTAATGCTTGCTGGGAGGGTGTTGAACAGCTGTGGTGGATTCTGGGGCCAGGTTCACGAAGCAGTTACGCAAGTACTTACGAACGTGTTCATTTTTCCTCAATCTTTCACGACTTTAGTTACATTTATTAAACAGTTTACAAGCATGAAAACTTCCCAGTCAACTGTTGTTATTGTTATAAACAGCCTACTGTTTATAACAACAGTTATAAACAGGAGCTCATTAACTGTTTATAACAGTTAATGAGCTCCTGTGCCTCGGAGCTCATTAACTGTTAAATAATTGTAAACAAAGGCGCCAAAGATTGAGAAAAGATGTACAGGTTCGTAAGTGCTTGCGTAACTGTTTCGTGAATCCGAGTCCAGATGTTCAGACAGTGTTCTCTGACTGTGCCTATGGCACCTCTACTCCTCAATGGTTCTATTCTGCATTTCCTTTCATATCTATCGCTCCAGTATGTTGTTATTCTACTGTGCAAATTTGGGACCTGGTCTTCAAGTATCTTCCATGTATATATTATTTGATACCTTTCTCGTCTCCATTCCAGAGAGTACATTTTGAGAGCTTTGAGACGGTCCCAATAATTTAGATGTTTTATCGTGTCTATGCGTGCTGTATATGCTCTCTATATTCACTCTATTTCAGAGATATCTCTCCTGCTCTGATGGAGGAAGTGAGTTCCGAGCAACACACAAGACGGGACAGCACCAGTGATTTAAATAGTATTAGCATTGCTGTGGGATCTCTGGACTTGAATGTTCTCATAATCCATCCTATTATTTTCCTGTCCGTCGATAAATTGGCTCGGTTATGTTCACTAAATGTCAGGTCGTCAGACATCATAATTCCCAGATACGTTACATGCTGTTATCCCACTATGGGCAGATTTGCTTGTGTTTTGTACCCTATATTATGTTTAAGGTCCTCATTTTTACCGTACCCGAGTACCTGGAATTTATCAGTGTTAAATATCATGTTATTTTCTGTTGCCCAGTCGAAAACTTTATTAATATCGACATGTAGTTTATGAATATCTTCAACAGAAGTAATTTTCCATGCTGATTTTTTATTCATTTGCAAAGGATGACACGAAGCTGTGACTTGTATTTTTGTCTATATCTGATATGAGAATAAGGAACAGCAGTGGTGCAAGGACTGTACCCTGAGGAACAGCAGTGGTGCAAGGACTGTACCTTGAGGTACAGCAGTGGTGCAAGGACTGTACCCTGAGGAACAGCAGTGGTGCAAGGACTGTACCTTGAGGTACAGCAGTGGTGCAAGGACTGTACCCTGAGGTACAGAGTGGTGCAAGGACTGTACCCTGAGGTACAGAGCTTTTAACTGTGCTCGGACTTGATTTTATTTTGTTGGTTATTACTCTTAGTGTTCTGTTCGACAGAAAAGTGAATGTCCACTGTCCTACTTTACATGTTATTCCCATTGACCTCATTTTGTGTGTTATCACTCCATGGTAACATTTATCACTCCCTGGTAACATTTATCACTCCCTGGTAACATTTATCACTCCCTGGTAACATTTATCACTCCCTGGTAACATTTATCACTCCCTGGTAACATTTATCACTCCCTGGTAACATTTATCACTCCCTGGTAACATTTATCGAATTGCGAAGTCCGAGTATACCACAACAACATTCAGTTTTTTTTCAATGCTTCAGTGATTTTGTTGTAATGGTCAAGTAGCTGTGAGAGGCACGATCTTCCCGCTCTAAATCCATGTTGGCCTGAGTTGTGAAGGTCATTGGTCTCCATGAAACTGGTGACTTAACTTCCGATTACTCTTTCAAATCATAGCTCTTCCTCCACACTATACTGTCTAAGCTCTTCCGTCAGTCACAAAAATGATAGGATGGATTACGAGAACCTTCAAATCCAGGGATCCCATCACAATGGTTGTACTCTTCAAGTCACTTGTGTTGTCCCGTCTCGAGTACTGCTCAGTACTCACTTCCCCCTTCAGAGCAGGAGAGATTGCTGAAATGGAGGAAGTATAGAGAACATATACGGCATACATAGACGAGATAAAGCACCTAAATTATTAGGATCGTCTCAAAGTTCTCCAAATGTACTCACTAGAAAGGAGACGAGTAAGATAACAAATAATATACATGTGGAAAATACTGGAGAGCCAAGTACCAAATCTACACAGTAAAATAACAACGTACTGGAGTGAACGATATGGAAGAAAATGCAGAATAGAACCAGTGAAGAGCAGAGTTGCCAAAGGCACAATCAGAGAACACTGTATAAACATCAGAGGTCCGCGGTTGTTCAACGTCCTCCCAGCGACTATAAGAAATATTGCCGGAACAACCGTGGACATCTTCAAGAGGAAACTAGATAGTTTTCTTCAAGGAGTGCCGGAACAACCGGGCTGTGGTGGGTATGTAGGCCTGCGGGCCGCTCCAAGCAACAGCCTGGTGGACCAAACTCTCACAAGTCAAGCTTGGCCTCGAGCCGCTCCAAGCAACAGCCTGGTGGACCAAACTCTCACAAGTCAAGCCTGGCCTCGGGCCGCTCCAAGCAACAGCCTGGTGGACCAAACTCTCACAAGTCAAGCCTGGCCTCGGGCCGCTCCAAGCAACAGCCTGGTGGACCAAACTCTCACAAGTCAAGCCTGGCCTCGGGCCGCTCCAAGCAACAGCCTGGTGGACCAAACTCTCACAATTCGAGCCTGGCCTCGGGCCGGGCTTGGGGCGTATAGTAACTCCCAGGACACCATCCAGGTACAACTCATCTCGGCTGAGAGCCTTTGGAAACGGTCATCTAAAGGCTAGCCAATGGTGCTTCACAGGATCAATATCCCTACGGCCCGGTCTCTACGGTGGTCCAACAGCGCACCAGATTGTTGGACGCAGCTGAACGTAGTCTGACGTAGGAATCACAACCCGATGTCATCTTAAACGAGAATGGTTTGATGATTAATTGGCAACTGGCATTTACGAACGTGGCCTTGTTTTGGTCACGAGGGTTTGTTCGTCTATATATCCCATTTATATACCTTATAGTTTCTCAACTCAAGAACCGGATTCTACTCACCAGCAGAGGATCATATTCTCTATCGGTGGGAAAATCGTATTGTCAAGGGATTGGATTTTTCTGTTTTCTAAGGTCTAGTTCTGGTTTTTATACGGCCAGGTGTCCAGTGTTGGGGGGGGCGCCAAGCTCCCCCCCCTCTCATGTGATGGAGGGGGGGTGGTAAGCTCCCCCCTCTCATGTGATGGAGGGGGGGCAAGCCCCCCCTCTTATGTGATGTGGGGGGGGGGGGGCGGCAAGCCCCCCCTCTGAACCAATAAACTGGGCGTATATTTTTGGAGTTAAGTTTGCGTGCGCTTATCGCTTATTCCGTGGCGCTCTTTTCATCCCTTGTTAATAATACTCGTGATGTAAACAGTAATATTTGTGTAATAATAATATTATTATTAATATTAAAACATTGTATATGTCATAGATGTTTCTCTCACTCCGTTGTTAGAAAGCCCGAGTGTGTGTTTATGTTGTCAAACTTTATGTAGTTACGTGGTACTTGTATGGTACTTTACACGGTACTTGTAAAGTACTTAACACGGTACTTGTAATGTACTTAACACGGTACTTGTAATGTACTTAACACGGTACTTGTAATGTACTTAACACGGTACTTGTAAAGTACTTAACACGGTACTTGTAAAGTACTTAACACGGTACTTGTAATGTACTTAACAGGGTACTTACATGAAGTAGTACAGGGTATAGCTAAGCTTGGGTGTTGTGGTCAGTGTGTCTCTCTCCTGACCCCTAGGCTGGTCTTGGGCACAGGGCCACAGTGTCACACTGGGTCACACAGTGTCACACAGTGTCACACAGTGTCACACTGGGTCACACAGGGTCACACAGGGCCACACAGTGTCACACTGGGTCACACAGGGTCACACTGGGTCACACAGGGTCACACAGTGTCACACAGTGTCACACTGGGTCACACAGTGTCACACTGGGTCACACAGTGTCACACTGGGTCACACAGGGCCACACAGGGTCACACTGGGTCACACAGGGCCATACAGGGTCACACTGGGTCGCACAGTGTCACACTGGGTCACAGTGTCACACAGTGTCACACTGGGTCACACTGGGTCACACAGTGTCACACTGGGTCACACTGGGTCACACAGTGTCACACTGGGTCACACATTGTCAAACTGGGTCACACATTGTCACACTGGGTCACACAGGGCCACACAGTGTCACACTGGGTCACACAGGGCTACACAGTGTCACACAGTGTCACACTGGGTCACACTGGGTCACACAGGGTCACACTGGGTCACACAGGGCCACACAGGGTCACACAGTGTCACACAGGGCCACACAGGGTCACACAGGGTCACACAGGGCCACACAGGGTCACACAGGGCCACACAGGGTCACACAGTGTCACACTGGGTCACACAGTGTCACACAGGGTCACACAGTGTCACACTGGGTCATACAGTGTCACACAGGGTCACACAGTGTCACAGTGTCACACTGGGTCACACAGTGTCACACAGGGTCACACAGTGTCACACTGGGTCACACAGGGTCACACAGGGTCACACAGGGCCTCACAGTGTCACACTGGGTCACACAGGGTCACACTGGGTCACACAGGGTCACACAGTGTCACACTGGGTCACACAGTGTCACACTGGGTCACACAGGGCCACACAGGGTCACACTGGGTCACACAGGGTCACACAGTGTCACACAGGGTCACACTGTCACACAGGGTCACACAGGGTCACACTGGGTCACACAGGGTCACACGGGGTCACACTGGGTCACACAGGGTCACAGTGTCACAGTGTCACACAGGGTCACACTGGGTCACACAGTGTCACACTGGGTCACACAGTGTCACACTGGGTCACACAGTGTCACACTGGGTCACACAGTGTCACTCTGGGTCACAGTGTCACACAGTGTCACACTGGGTCACACAGTGTCACACATTGTCACACTGGGTCACACATTGTCACACTGGGTCACACTGGGTCACACAAGGTCACAGTGTCACACAGGGTCACACAGGGTCACAGTGTCACACTGGGTCACACAGTGTCACACTGGGTCACAGGGTCACACAGGGTCACACAGGGCCACACAGGGTCACACAGGGTCACAGTGTCGCACAGGGTCACACAGTGTCACACTGGGTCACAGTGTCACACTGGGTCGCACAGTGTCACACTGGGTCACACAGGGTCACAGTGTCACACAGGGCCACACAGGGTCACACAGTGTCACACAGGGTCACACTGGGTCACACAGGGCCACACAGGGTCACACTGGGTCACACTGGGTCACACAGGGCCACACAGGGTCCCACTGGGTCACACAGGGTCACACAGTGTCACACTGGGTCACACAGTGTCACACAGGGTCACACAGGGTCACACAGTGTCACACAGGGCCACACAGGTTCACACAGTGTCACACAGGGTCACAGTGTCACACTGGGTCACACAGGGCCACACAGGGTCACACAGGGTCACACTGGGTCACACAGGGCCACACAGGGTCACACTGGGTCACACAGGGTCACACTGGGTCACACAGTGTCACACTGGGTCACACAGTGTCACACAGTGTCACACAGGGTCACACAGTGTCAGTGTCACACTGGGTCACACATTGTCACACTGGGTCACACATTGTCACACTGGGTCACACATTGTCACACTGGGTCACACAGGGCCACACAGGGTCACAGGGTCACACAGGGTCACACAGTGTCACACAGGGTCAAACAGTGTCACACAGGGCCACACAGGGTCACACTGGGTCACACAGGGCCACACAGGGTCACTGCGTCACACAGGGTCACACAGTGTCACACTGGGTCACACAGTGTCACACTGGGTCACACAGTGTCACACAGGGCCACACAGGGTCACACAGTGTCACACAGGGTCACAGTGTCACACTGGGTCACACAGGGCCACACAGGGTCACACAGGGCCACACAGGGTCACACTGGGTCACATAGTGTCACACTGGGTCACACCCGGCCACACAGGGTCACACTGGGTCACACAGGGTCACACTGGGTCACACTGGGTCACAGTGTCACACAGGGTCACACAGTGTCACACAGGGTCACACAGTGTCACACAGGGTCACACAGGGTCACACATTGTCACAGTGTCACACTGGGTCACACAGGGTCACACAAGTGCCACACAGTGTCACACTGGGTCACACAGGGTCACACAGTGTCATACAGGGTCACACAGGGCCACACTGAGTCACACAGGGTCACACTGGGTCACACAGGGTCACACAGGGTCACACAGGGCCACACTGAGTCCACAGGGTCACACAGGGTCACACAGGGTCACACTGGGTCACACAGGGTCACACAGGGTTACACAAGGTCACACAGTGTTACACAGGGTCACACTGGGTCACACAGGGCCACACTGGGTCAGTGTCACACAGGGTCACACTGGGTCACACAGTGTCACACAGGGTCACACGGGGTCACACTGGGTCACACAATGTCACACAAGGTCACAGTGTTACACAGGGTCACACAGTGTTACACAGGGTCACACAGTGTTACACAGGGTCACACAGTGTTACACAGGGTCACACAGGGTCACACTGGGTCACACAATGTCACACAAGGTCACAGTGTTACACAGGGTCACCCAGTGTTACACAGGGTCACACAGGGTCACACTGGGTCACACAATGTCACACATTGTTACACAGGGTCACACAGTGTTACACAGGGTCACACAGGGTCACACTGGGTCACACAATGTCACACAAGGTCACAGTGTTACACAGGGTCACCCAGTGTTACACAGGGTCACACAGGGTCACACTGGGTTACACAGTGTTACAGTTGCCATGGCTTTACTACCTCCCTTGAGCAGAGGAGCTATATCTGCAGATTTAAGTGCTGCTGGTATCTGCCCTGTATCCAGGCTCTCTCTCCATATTACACTGAGTGCTCGCGCTACTGGTACTTTAAATTTCTTTATGAATATTGAATTCCACGAGTCAGGACCATGGGCTGAGTGCATGGGCATGTTGTCAATTTCTCTTTCAAAGTCTTCCGAGTTCATGATAATATCCGTTATATTATCTGCAGCTTGAATGTCATTCATAAAGAAGCTGTCTGGGTCATCAACTTTCATGTTGTTTATTGGTGTGCTAAACATAGCCTCATACTGGCTTCTTAGAATTTCACTAATTTCTTTGTTGTCCTCTGTGTACGGACCTTCAGTTGTAATTAACGGTCCAATACTGGTCGAGGTTTTTGAATTTGATTTTACATATGTGAAAAAATATTTTGGATTTTTCTTTATCTCTTGTATAGCTTTCTGTCATAATTCCATTTCCTCAGCCTCGTATGATCGCTTCAACGTTTGCTCTATTTCTTCGATCTCCCTAATTAGGTTTCATAAAAAAAATCTAACTTTTATTCAGGTAAAAGTACATACATAGAAATGAGTTACGAACATAATGTTGGATTAAAAGAGCTGGTACATAAAATACCTAAAGCCACTAACATGCAGAGCGTATTTGCGCAAAACGTTTACTTTCCTTTCTTGTGATAGTCGTGTCTGTGTAAGCATTTCCGTGATTTTTTCCTTCTGTACAGTCGTGTCCGTTATCTTTCTAGAGTGGTCCTCTTTCTGGCCCTCCTCACAGGCACGTGCTTCAAGTAGATCTTGAATGCTTCAGCTGTCAGTTGAGCTACTCCCCATGCGAGAGTTTTGTCAGTGTACTCTTTTCCCAAGTAGACTCTGTCTATCTTCATCCGTCTTGATTCTTCTCATAATTTTTGCATCATCAGCAAACATTGAGAGGAATGAGTCTATACCCTCTGGAAGATCGTTTACATATATTAGAAACAGGATGGGTCCAAGTACAAAGCCCTGTGGGACTCCGCTGGTGACATCTCGCCACTCTGATGTCTCTCTCCTCACAGTTACTCGCTGTTTCCTGTTGCTTAGATACTCCCTTATCCACTGGAGCACCTCACCTTTTACTCCTGCCTGTTGCTCCAACTTTTTAACAGCCTTTTGTGAGGTACTGTGTCAAAGGCTTTCTTTACAGTCCAAGAAAATGCAGTCTGCCCACCCTTCTATTTCTTGCCTAATATGTGTTGCTTGGTCATATAATTCTATTAAACCTGTGAGGCACTATTTATCATCTCTGATCCCATGCTGGTGGTGCGCTTCAATGCTATTTCCCTCTAGATACTCTCCGAGCCTTTTCCTCACCATCTTCTCCATCACCTGTTGTTTGTTGTTATTTAAGGTTCGCTACCTGGAACAAAAAGTTCCAAGTAGCACAGGCTATGGTGAGCCCGTAGTGGACTTCGTCCATCACCTTGTATGGTATACAAGTTAGGGAAACTGGCCTGTAATTCAGCGCCTATTGCCTGTCACCCCCTTTTTGTATTACATTTGCTTTCTTCTAGCTTTCCGGAAGGTCTCCTGTTTCCAGTGACCTTTTATACATTATAGTGAGTAAGCACACTTAGTACTTCTACATTTTCTTTTATTATCCTTCGTGAGATTCTGCCAGGCCCAACAGTTTTTGTCACACTCAGCTCCAACAGATTTCTTTTGACTTCATCACTGGTGAGCACAAATTCCACAAAGGTTGCTTGGTTTACCTCCTCCTCTGTTAATACACGGCCTAGCAGAAATAAGCTGGGAAGAACTTCTAGAAAATGTAAACCTGAACCAGTGCCTGGAAAAAATAAGCTCAGTAGCACTAGAAATATGTTCAAACCGCATAACCCTAAGAAAAAAAGAGGAAGAGATGCAGATTGGAACGAGAACGTCGTTCCCTATTTAGGCGAAGAAAACGAATCGCGGAACAACTTGAGAGTCGCACCCTATCTCAAGAACGGCGAAGAAGCCTTGGTAGATAAATAGAAACTACTGAACTAAAGCTTCACTAATCATACAAAATCCAAGAGAGACAAAGAGAGCAAAAGGCCATCAGTGAAAAAGAGAGAAATCCGAAATATTTCTTCTCAAATGCAAAATCAAGATCAAAAACTACATCTAGTATCGGGCCCCTGCGAAATGGAGATGGAACTTTCACTGATGACAACAAAGAAATGAGCGAAATATTGAGGAATCAATATGACTCTGTCTTCAGCGAGCCATTAAATACACTGAAGATTTATAATCCAAATGAATTTTTCATGGATGTGATATCAACGTCAAATTATATATCAGACGTCACCCTATCCCCACTGGATTTTGAAGAAGCCATAAACAGTATGCCTATGCACTCTGCACCAGGCCCGGATTCTTGGAACTCCATATTCATCAAGAACTGTAAAAACCACTATCGTAGGCCCTTCACGTTTTTTTGGGGATAAAGCCTAGATACTGGCGTTATCCCTGACATACTAAAAACAACAGAGATGGCACCACTCCATAAATGAAGAAATAAGGCAGAAACAACAAAATTTCAGACTGATAGCAACATCACACATCATAAAAATCTTTGAAAGAGTGCTCAGAAATAAGATCACAAAATTCTTTGAATCACAGCATCTCCATAACCCCGGACAACATGGTATCAGAACAGGGCGCTCTTGCCTGTCACAGTTGCTGGACCACTATGACGTGGCACTGGATGCCGTGGAAGACAAGCAAAACGCTAATGTAATTTACATAGATTTTGCAAAAGCCTTCGACAAATGTGACCATGGTGTTATTGCACACTAAATGAGTTCAGAAGATATTACCGGAAAAATAGGCAGATGGATCTACAATTTTCTGACTAACAGAACCCAATGTGTAATAGTCAACAAAATAAAATCCTATCCATCAACTGTGAAGAGTTCAGTCCCCCAGGGTACTGTGCTTGCTCCAGTACTTTTTCTCATCCTCATATCGGACATAGACAAGAACACAACCTATAGCACTGTATCATCCTTTGCAGATGACACTAGGATCTTCATGAGAGTAGGCAACATAGAGGACATGGCAAACCTCCAATCAGATGTAGATTAGGTCTTTCTATGGGCTACAGAAAATAATATGGCTATTAGCGAAGATAAGTTCCAGCTCATGCGCTACGGAAAAAATGAAAATATAAAAACGGAGACCACGTACAAAACTCAGTCAAATCATAACATAGAACGAAAAGGCAATGTAAAGGATCTGGGTGTACTCATGTCGGAAGACCTTACCTTAAAAGAACATAGTCACAACTGCAAGAAAAATGACAGGTTGGATAACAAGAACCTTTCACACTAGAGATGCTATACCAATGCTGATACTCTCCAAGACGCTAGTGCTCTCAAGAGTGGAGTACTGCTGCACAATGACAGCCCCCTTTCAAAGCTGGAGAAATTGCTGACCTGGAGAGTGTGCAGAGATCCTTTACTGCTAGAATCCACTCAGTAAAACACCTAAACTACTGGGACCGACTAAAATGCCTAAATCTGTATTGTCTTGAGCACAGGCGGGGAAAGATATATAATAATTTACACGTGGAAAATAGCAGAGGGGCTGGTACCAAACCTGCACACAGAAATAATATCACATAAGACCAGAATGAATGGCAGGATGTCCAGAATATCCACGTTGAAGAACAGAGGTGCAACAGGTACTCTGAGAGAGAACTCTATTAACATCAGAGGCCAAGACTGTTCAACACGCTTCCGCTACACATGAAGGGCATAACTGGCCGACCCCTCACGGTGCTCAAGAGAGAACTCGATAAGCACATCTAAAGGATACCTGATCAACGGCTGCGAGCTCATACGTCAGGCTGCGAGCAGCTGCTTCTAACAGCCTGGTTGACCAGTCCAGCAACGAGGAGGCCTGGTCGAGGACCGGGCCGCGGGGACACTAAGCCCCGAAACCATCTCCAGATAACCTCAAGGTAAGGCCTATAGCCTTTGTGTGTGTACTCACTAATTTACTTAAGCTACTTGACCATTACGACAAAATCACTGAGGCATTAGACGAAAAACATAATGCAGATGTCGTATACACAGACTTTGCAAAGGCATTCGACAAATGTGACCATAGAGTGATAGCACACAAACTGAGGTCAATGGGTATAACTGGTAAAGTAGGACGCTGGATACTCAATTTCCTGTCGAACAGAACACAAAGAGTAACAGTCAATCAAATAAAATCGAGTCCGAGCGCAATTAAAAGCTCTGTACCTCAAGGTACAGTCCTTGCACCACTGCTGTTCCTTATTCTCATAGCAGATATAGACAAAAATACAAGTCACAGCTTCGTGTCATCATTTGCAGATGATACAAAAATCAGCATGAAAATTACCTCTGCAGAAGACCTTGAAAAACTACAAACAGATATTAACGAAGTTTTCGACTGGGCAGCAGAAAATAACATGATGTTTAACATTGATAAATTCCAGTTACTCAAATACGGCAAAAATGAGGATCTGAAACATAATTCAGGGTACAAAACACAATCGAATCTACCGATAATAGGAAAATAGCATGTCAAGGATTTGGGAATAATAATGTCTGACGATCTAACGTTTAGGGAGCATAACCATGCAAATATTGCGTCAGCCAGAAAAATGATAAGATGGATTACGAGAACTTTCAAATCCAGAGATCGCATCACAATGGTTGTACTCTTCAAATCACTTGTGTTATCCCGTCTTGAGTATTGCTCAGTACTCACTTCCCCCTTCAGAGCAGGAGAGATTGCTGAAATAGAGGGAATACCGAGAACATATACGGCACGCATAGACGCAATAAAGCACCTAAATTATTGGGATCGTCTCAAAGCTCTCCAAATGTACTCCCTAAAAGAGACGAGAGATACCAAATAATATACACATGGAAAATACTGGAGGGTCAGGTCCCAAATCTACACAGTAAAATAACAACGTGCTGGAGTGAACGATATGGAAGAAAATGCAGAATAGAACCAGTGAAGAGCAGAGGTGCCACAGGCACAATCAGAGAACACTGTATAAACTTCAGAGGTCCGCGGTTGTTCAACGTCCACCCAGCGAGCATAAGAAATATTGCCGGAAAAACAGTGGACATGTTCAAGAGGAAACTAGATTGTTTCCTCTAAGGAGTGCCGGACCAACCGGGCTATGGTGGGTTTGTGGGCCTGCGGGCCGCTCCAAGCAACAGCCTGGTGGACCAAACTCTCACAAGTCAAGCCTGGCCTCGGGCCGGGCTTGGGGAGTAGAAGAACTCCCAGAACCCTATCAACCACGTATTTATACTCACCTATTTGTGCTTGAGGGGGTTGAGCTTTGGCTCTTTGGTCCCGCCTCTCAACAATCAATCAACTGATGTACAGGTTCCTGAGCCTACTGGGCTCTATCATATCTACATTTGAAACTGTGTATGGAGTCAGCCTCCACCACATCACTGCCTAGTGCATTCCATCTGTTAACTACTCTAACTCTGAAAAAGTTCTTTCTAACGTCCCTGTGGCTCATTTGGGTACTCACTTTCCACCTGTGTCCCCTTGTTCGCGTACCACCCGTGTTAAACAGTTTATCCTTATCTACCCTGTCAATTCCCCTGAGAATTTTGTAGGTAGTGATCATGTCTCCCCTTACTCTTCTGTCTTCCAGTGTCGTGAGATGAATTTCCTGCAGCCTTTCCTCGTAACTCATGCCTCTTAGTTCTGGGACTAGCCTAGTTGCATACCTCTGAACTTTTTCAAGCTTCGTCTTGTGCTTAACAAGGTACGGGTTCCATGCTGGGGCCGCATACTCAAGGATTGGGGCTCCTTTTTGGGCTCCTTGCTCTGCCGCTTCACTTCTGGCTCTCAACTGTCTAAGGATCTCATCCTTCATCCCAGCTACCTTTGATGCTTTCAACCTAATGCCACATTTTTCTGCTATTTGCTTCAATGTATATACAGAACATTGGTATACAGAACCTTGTATACCACATATGTGGTATACAAGGTTCTGAATGATTTCATACACAGGTTCCTGAAGGCTGTTCTGATGTTAGCCAGCCTCGCATATGCTGCAGATGTAATTCTTTTTATGTGGGCTTCAGGAGACAGGTTTGTTGTGATATCAATTTCTAGTTATTTCTCTCTGTTTCATGAAGTACTTCAGCTCCTATTCTGAATCCTGTATCTGGCCTCCTGTTTCCACCGCCTAGTCTCATTACTTTGCATTTACTCGGGTTAAACTTTAGCAGCCATTTGTTGGACCATTCATTCAGTCTCTCTATGTCTTCTTGTAGCCTCCTACTATCATCCTTTGTTTTAACATTCCTCATAATTTTTGCATCATCAGCAAACAGTGAGAGGAACGATTCTATGCCCTCTGGGAGATCGTTTACATGTATCAGAAACAGTATAGGTCCAAGGACTGAACCCTTCGGAATTCCACTGGTGACGTCCCGCCAGTCTGAGACCTCACCCCTCACACTGACTCGCTGTCTTCTGTTGCTTAGCTACTCCCTTATCCAATGGAGTACCTTCCCTTTCACTCCTGCCTGCATCTCCAGCTTTTTCACTAGCCTCTTGTGTAGTACTGTGTCAAATTCTTTCTGGCAATCCAAAAATATACAGTCTGCCCACCCCTCTCTTTCTTGCCTGATTTTTGTTGCCTGGTCATAGAATTCAATTAATCCTGTGAGGCATGACTTGCCATCCCTGAACCCATGTTGATGCTGTATTTCAAAGTTTTTGATGTTCCAGATGTTCCTCTAGTTTTTTTTGCACAATCTTCTCCATCAGCTTGCATGGTATGCAGGTTAGGGACCTGTAGTTCAGTGCCTCCTGTCTATCCCCCTTCTTGTATATCGGGACTACATTAGCCGCTTTCCAAATTCTTGGCAGTTCCCCTGTTGCCAGTGATTTGTTATACACTATGGAGAGTGGCAGGCACAGTGCTTCTGCTCCTTCCTTAAGTATCCAAGGGGAGATTCCATCTGGGCCTATAGCCTTTGACACATCCAACTCTAGTAATAGCTTCATTACATCCCCACTGGTAATCTCAAACTCTTCTAGTGATACCTGGTTGATACCTGGTTGATGGGGTTCTGGGAGTTCTTCTACTCCCCAAGCCCGGCCCGAGGCCAGGCTTGACAGTGGATCATGGTTAACTATTCCCTCTCTTATCTCTGGAGCTTTTCCTTGTTCTAAAGTTTCTTATTCAGAATTTATGGAATTTCTGGAACCTGGAATTTCTTATTCAGTTCCTCGCACACTTCCTTGTCGTTTGTAGTGAATCCGTCTGCCCCTATCCTTAATTTCATTACCTGCTTCTTTACTGTTGTTTTTTCTCCTGATGTGGCTGTGCAGCAATTTAGGTTGAGTCTTTGCCTTACTTGCGATGTCATTTTCGTATTGCCCTTCTGCTTCTCTTCTCAACCTGACATATTCATTCCTGGCATTCTGGTATCTTTCTCTGCCCTCAAGTATACTGTTTATAGTTTCTCCACTCCCTTTACTTTGCTGCTTAGCTATCTTACATCTCTGATTTCTCATATTCATTTCATTGTTTTCCTTTTGGACCGGGACAAACTTGTCTGCTGCCTCCTTACACTTCTGCATGATGTAGTCCATCATGTCTTGGGCCGTCTTGCCCCTGAGCTCTGTTTCCAATTTTATATCTGTTAGGAATTTTCTTATCTCCTCATAGTTTCCCTTTCGGAATACCAGTCTTTTGTTTTCAGTACCCATTAAAGTTACCTTAAAGTGTTTCCGGAGCTTAGCATCCCTGCGGTCCGGTCGTCGACCAGGCCTCCTCGTTGCTGGACTGGTCAACCAGGCGGCTGCTCGCAGCTTGACGTATGAATCACAACCTGGTTAATCAGGTATCCTTTGGAGGTGTTTATCCAGTTCTCTTGAACACTGTGAGGGGTCGGCCAGTTATGCCCCTTATGTGTAGTGGATGCGTGTTGAATAGTCTCGGGCCTTTGATGTTGACAGAGTTCTCTCTCAGAGTACCTGTTGCACCTCTGCTTTTCAACGGGGCTATTCTGCACATCCTGCCATGTCTCCTGGTCTCATGTGATGTTATTTCTGTGAGCAGGTTTGGGACCAGCCCCTCCAAAATTTTCCACGTATAAATTATTATGTACCTCTCCCGCCTGCGCTCAAGGTAGTACAGATTTAGGCTCTTTAGTCGGTCCCAGTAGTTTAGTTGTTTTACTGAGTGGATTCTAGCAGTAAAGGATCTCTGCACGCTCTCCAGGTCAGCAATTTCTCCAGCTTTGAAAGGGGCTGTCATTGTGCAGCAGTACTCCACTCTAGAGAGCACTAGCGTCTTGAAAAGTATCATCATCGGTATAGCATCTCTAGCGTGAAAGGTTCTTGTTATCCAACCTGTCATCTTTGTTGCAGTTGTGACGGCTACTTTATTGTGTTCTTTGAAGGTAAGGTCTTCCGACATGAGTACACCCAAATCCTTTACATATCCTTTTCGTTCTATGTTACGATTTGACTGAGCTTTGTACGTGGTTTCCGTTTTTATATTTTCATTTTTTTCCGTAGCGCATGAGCTAGAACTTATCTTCGTTAAACATCATATTATTTTCTGTAGCCCATAGAAGGAACTGATTTACAACTGATTGGAGGTTTGACGTGTCCTCTATGTTGTCTGCTCTTATGAAAATCCTAGTGTCATCTGCAAAGGATGACACTAAGAAAATTATGACTCTGAGGAACCCCTCCTCGAGTTCAATAACCCTTCTTCAACCAGGTTCTCAAACGCTAGTACACTGTGGTCGCTTATTCCTACTGGGGCCTCAAAACCGATTTCTCTTATGTTGGAGTCGTTCAGAGTGAAAACTAGGTAGAGTCTCGCTAGTTCATCGTTTCCTCTCATCCTTGTGGGTTCCCTGACATGCTGGTTTAAAAAGTTTCTAGTCACCACCTCCAATAGTTTGGCTCTCCATGTATCCTCACCTCCATGCGGTTGCTTGTTCTCCCAGTTTATCCTTCCGTGATTGAAGTTCTCCATGATTAGCAGATGGGATCTATTTCTGCAGGCAGCAGAGGCTGCCCTCTCAATTACAGTGTTAATTAACTTCCATGTTGTTCTTGTTATACTCTTGGCTGGGTCTTATGTCATTTGGTGGAGGGTTATATATCTTGCTACTACTATTCTTGGTCCTCCCATTGTTATGGTTCCTGTTATGTAGTCTCTAAATCCATCACATCCCAGGGTAGCCATCTCCTTGAAACTCCATTCCTTTCTCATTAGTAGGGCCACTCCGCCTCCTCCCCTACCTTCCCTTATTACTGTATACTCTTGGGGAAACACGGCATTCGTTATGATTCCTGAGTTTTTTTCAGTGAGTCTGATTACATCTGGGTTCATTGCTTGTGCTCTTTCCCTTAGTTCACTTGCCTTGCTGGTGATCCCATCTATGTTCGAGTACATCACCCCGAAACTGACTCTCTTCTGCTCTACCTCTGGGATATGGGGTGTGTGGGGGCTGGAAGGATTTGGTACGGGGAGAATGGTGGGGGAGGAAGGGTTTAGGGGGGGTGAGGGAGAGGGAGATAGTAGGATTGGGGTGAGAGGGGGGGAGTGTTGGGGGGGAGAGTGAAAGGGGCAGGGTTGGGGGGGTGAGAGGGGGGGGGGGTTGGGAGGTGTGAGAGACTGGGAGGCTTGGGGGGAGGAAGGGCTTGGGGGGATGGGGGAGAAGTGGGGGGCTTGGTGGGCAGAAGAGGTGAAGGGCTTAGGGGGCGTTGGGGAAAAGGGAGGGTTTGGGGGGGGGGATGAGGAAGAGGGGAGGGTTTAGGGGAGTGGTGGAGAAAGGAAGGCTTAGGGGGGAGGTGGTGAGTGGAGGCTTAGGAGGTGGGGGAGAATGGAGGGCTTTTGGTGAGGAAGACAGGAGGGAATGGGGGGCAGAAGGGAGGGCTTGGGGGGGGGGAGAAGGGAGTTCCTGGGGAGAGTGGGTGAGTGGGGGGAGGGTGCCCTAGGTGGGCACTTTGAGGGGGGGGGCTGTCAGGAAATGGGGCAGGTAGGGTGTATATTGAGTAGAATGTGGGGGTGGTGCTCCACTCTCTGTGGCTGTTGAACTGTTTGTGGAGGGTTCCCCACTCTCCTCTGGGATTGTAGGGTTCGGGGTTGTGGTTCTCTGATTCCTTTCTCTCTCCCTACACTCTATCCTCGCATCTGCTGCCCTCACTCTCTCATCCCTTGTCATATCCCTCTGCAGGAATACTTTTTTGAACTTCTGAACATTTGCTAGACCGCTCTTCCTTGCTAACAAATCCTCTTTCGTGTTCTCGCTCAAGAATACCACCTTTATCAATCGGTCTCTGTCCTTGTTGTACTTTCCAAGCCTGAAAATCTTTTCAGCATTTTGGTCAGCCCTCTCCATCTGTACCTCTTTAAGGATCTCAGTAACTATGTTTTTGTCCTTGTCTCTCCGCTCCTTTGGGCTAGTCCCTGGTTTGCTCCTTAATGCCTGCTACTACTACTACTACTGCTCTTTTTCTCTCTATCAGCCGGCTAGTACATCTAGCTGCTTCCTGAGAAGAAGCCACTTCCATGGCAACTTCCCTTACTGCAGACCTAACTTCATGGTTCTTTTTAAACAATTCTGAAAATGAGGGTTGTATTGTAAGATTCTCCTCAACAGGAATATTACCATCTCCCTGCGGGATGGTTTGTCTCTGGTGCCGGGTAGGATTTTCTTTCAGGCTCTTTATTTCATCCTTTGCTGTCTTCAGCTCATCCTGCAGGCTGGATACTGTCTCCTTCATAACCATCAGTCCTTCTCTGAATTCACTCCACTGAATCCACTTCCCTGAATTCGTGTGTGTGTGTGTGTGTGTGTGTGTGTGTGTGTGTGTGTGTGTGTGTGTGTGTGTGTGCGTGTGTGTACTCACCTAATTGTACTCACCTAATTGTGCTTGCGGGGGTCGAGCTCTGGCTCTTTGGTCCCGCCTCTCAATTGTCAATCAACAGGTGTACAGGTTCCTGAGCTTATTGGTCTCTATCATATCTACACTTGAAACTGTGTATGGAGTCAGCCTCCACCACATCACTTCCTAATGCATTCCATTTGTCAACCACTCTGACACTAAAAATGTTCTTTCTAATATCTCTGTGGCTCATTTTGGGCACTCAGTTTCCACCTGTGTCCCCTTGTGCGTGTGCCCCTTGTGTTAAATAGCCTGTCTTTATCAACCCTGTCGATTCCCTTGAGAATCTTGAATGTGGTGATCATGTCCCCCCTATCTCTTGTGTCTTCCAATGTAGTGAAGTTTAATTCCCGTAGTCTCTCCTCGTAGCTCATACCTCTCAGCTCGGGTACTAGTCTGGTGGCAAACCTTTGAACCTTTTCTAGTTTAGTCTTATGCTTGACTAGATATGGACTCCATGCTGGAGCTGCATACTCCAGGATTGGTCTAACATATGTGGTATATAATGTTCTGAAAGATTCCTTACTCAAGTTTCTAAGGGCCATTCTTATGTTAGCCAACCTGGCATATGCCACTGATGTTATCCTCTTGATATGAGCATCAGGGGACAAGTCTGGCATATCAACCCTCAGGTCTTTCTCTCTCTCTCTTACTCTTGAAGTATTTTATCTCCAAAATGATACCTTGTATCTGGTCTCCTGCTCCCTACCCCTATCTTCATTACATTACATTTGCTTGGGTTAGACTCTAACAACCATTTGTTCGACAATTCCTGCAGCTTGTCCAGGTCTTCTTGAAGCCTCAAGCTGTCCTCCTCTGTCTTAATCCTTCTCATAATTTTGGCGTCGTCAGCAAACATTGAGAGGAATGAGTCTATACCCTCTGGGAGATCATCTACGTATATCAGAAACAGGATAGGTCGGAGTACAGAGCCCTGTGGGACTCCACTGGTGACTTCACGCCAATCTGAGGTCTCACCCCTCACTGTAACTCTCTGCTTCCTATTGCTTAGGAAGCAGAGAGTATCTCCCTTATCCACTGGAGCGCCCTACCAGTTACTCCTGCCTGTTTCTCCAGCTTAAGCATCAGCCTTTTATGGGGTACTGTGTCAAAGGCTTTCCGACAGTCCAAAAAAATGCAGTCCGCCCATCCTTCTCTTTCTTGCTTAATCTTTGTCACCTGATCATAGAATTCTATTAAGCCTGTAAGACAAGATTTACCCTCCCTGAACCCATGTTGATGGGTTGTCACGAAGTCCCTTCTCTCCAGATGAATTACTAGGTTTTTTTCTCACAATCTTCTCCATCACCTTGCATGGTATACAAGTTAAGGACACTGGCCTGTAGTTCAGTGCCTCTTGTCTGTCACCCTTTTTGTATATTGGGACTACATTAGCCGTCTTCCATATTTCTGATAGGTCTCCCGTTTCCAATGACCTACTATACACTATGGAGAGTGGCAAACAAAGTGCTCCTGCACACTCTTTCAATACCCATGGTGAGATTCCGTCCGGCCCAACAGCTTTTCTCACATCCAGCTCCAATAGGTGCTTCTTGACCTCATCTCTTGTAATTTCGATCCTTTCCAAGGTCGCCTGGTTTACTGCCACCTCTCCTTGTTCTATTGTAAATACCTCTTTTGAACCTCTTGTTGAGTTCTTCACACACCTCTTTGTCATTCTCTGTGTACCTGTCCTCACCTATCCTAAGTTTCATCACCTGTTCCTTCACTGTGGTCTTCCTCCTGATGTAACTGTGTGGTAGCTTTGGTTCGGTCTTGGCTTTATTAGCTATATCATTTTCATACCTTTTCTCAGCTGCTCTTCTCACACTAACATACTCGTTCCTGGTTCTCTGGTATCTCTCTCTACTTTCTGGTGTTCTGTTATTTCGAAAGTTCCAACATGCCCTTTTGTTCAGCTCCTTTGCTTTCATACATTCCCTATTAAACCACGGATTCTTCTTTTGCTTTTCGGGTTTTTCCTGTCGGGCCGGGATAAACCTGCTTACAGCCTCCTGACACTTTTGGGTGACATAGTCCATCATGTCTTGTACAGACTTGGTTTTGAGTTCTGTGTCCCATTGTATATCCCTTAGGAATTTATTCATCTCCTCATAGTTTCCCTTTTGGTAAGCCAACCCTTTGTTTCCCAGTTCTTTTTTTGGGGAGATAATTCCTCACTCAACCAGGTACTCAAAGCTCAATACACTATGATCACTCATTCCCAAGGGGGCTTCGAACTTAACTTCCCCTATATCCGACTCATTTAGGGTAAATATGAGATCATGCAAGGCTGGTTCATCCTCTCCTCTCAATCTTGTCGGTCCCTTGACATGTTGACTTAGAAAGTTTCTTGTTGTCACGTCCAGCAGCTTAGCTCTCCATGGTCCTCCATGTGGGTCTCTGTTCCCCCAATCTATCTTCTCATAGTTGAAATCTCCCATGATTATTAGTCTGGATCCGTTCCTGCTAGCCACAGAAGCTGCTCTCTCTATTATATTGATGGTGGTCATGTTGTTTCTATCATATTCCTGTCTAGGTCTTCTGTCATTCGGTGGGAGTTATATGACTACTGTTATAATTTTCTGTCCTCCAGTTGCTATGGTGCCTGATATGTAGTCACTGAAACCTTCACAGTTCTGATTTACCATCTCTTCAAAACTCCAACCTTTTCTTATCAGCAATGCTACACCACCTCCTTCTTTCTCTTTCCTTACTACATAGTAGTCCTGTGGAAACACTGCATTTGTTATGGTTTTCGTTAGCTTTGTTTCTGTGAGTGCTATTATGTCTGGGTTTTCTTCTAGTGCCCATTCTCCGAGTTCACTTGTTTTATTTGTAATCCCATCTACGTTAGTGTACATTGCCTTGAAGCTCACTTTCTTCTGTTAATTTTCTTGTCCCTTTCTTGGCGAGCATTCTGCTGGTGTGGGAAGCTGTTCCGTGGGTGAGAAGATCTGTGAGGTGGTTTGCAGGGTCACAGAGGGTTTTGGGGTGGGGGGGGGGGGTTAAGGGAAGGGGGGACAAGTAGGGTGTGGGTTAAGGAGATAGGGGGGACATGGAGGATACGGGGTGAGAGGGGGGAGGGATAGGGAGGGTATGGGATGAAGGGGGAGGGGGACAGGGGGGAAAGATGGGAGAGGGGACATGATGGGAATGGGGAAGGGGTGACAGGGTCAGAATGGGGTGGGGGGGGGGGGTAGGGAGGGTTGGGTGGGGGCAGGTAGGGTGAGAGGAAGGGAGGGTTTCTATGCATAGGGGAGGGGTGGTGGTGTTGCCCTCCCCTCTGGTGTTGCTGGGATGCTGGTTTTGGGTTCCCCTCTTGTCTCTGGGACTGTTGTGTTGGGGGCTGTGATTTCCTGGTTTGCTCCTCTCTCCCTGCGCTTCCTCCTTGCCTCTGCTACCCTGGCTCTCACCTCCTTCGTCCTGTCCCTCTACAGGAATATTTTTTTGTATCCCTCCACATGCTGCAGACGGCTCTTCCTTTCGAGAATATCCTACTTCGTGGTTTCGTTTGTAATCACCATCTTTACTAGTCGGTTTCTGTCCTTGTTGTACCAGCCCAACCTGAAAGCCTTCTCAATGTTTTGTTCAGCCCCTTCCATCTGTAACCCCCTTCAGTAGCCCCTGTACTGCCTCTCTGTCCTTGCTATCCCATTCCTGCCTATTGGATTCTTCCTGTTCTTTGATACCTACAACTACCACTGATCTTTTTCTTTCCAGCAGCTGACTGGGTGCACCTTGCTGCTTCCTGTGAGGTAGCTGCTTGCATGGCTACCTCCCTCACTGTGTCCATTGCTTCTGAGCTCTTTCTCAGTATTTCTGCAAATGTTTCAGGTACAGAGGCATTTCCTTCCAATGCAACATACCCACCTTCCCTTTGGATGATAATCTGATGCTCGGCCTCTTTGTTTTTCTCTCTGAGGGATTTGATCTCCTCCCTTGCTGATGTCAGCTCACTTTGCAGGTTGCTAATTGTAATCCTCATTTCATGTATCTCCCTCCTGAATTCCTCCAAAACTTGGGCTAACATTTATTTCGTTTGGTCACTTTGACTATTCCCTGTGTTCCTGTTGTGTCTTCATCCCATTTTGTCCCTTTACCTGATATGTTTTGATAGGGTTAGGCAGGGGGGGGTGCAGAGAGGGAGGGCAGAAAGAGAGTGTGAGAGAGAGAGAGAGAGAGAGAGAGAGAGAGAGAGAGAGAGAGAGAGAGAGAGAGAGAGAGAGAGAGAGAGAGAGCAAAAGAGACAGAACAGGTGAGAGAGCAAGAGAGAGAGAGAGAGAGAGAGAGAGAGAGAGAGAGAGAGAGAGAGAGAGAGAGAGAGAGAGAGGGAGGGAGGGTGGGGTGGGGGGAGGAGGGAGATTGTATGTCGCTCTATCTATTGTGTCCAGTTGTGTGTAGGTGTGTGTGTGTGTGTGTTTGCGTGTGTGTGTGTGTGTGTACTCACCTAGTTGTGCTTGCGAGGGTTGAGCTTTAGCTCTTTGGTCCCGCCTCTCAACCGGCAATCAACGGGTGTACTGGTTCCTGAAAGCTCAACTTTGTGTGTGTATTCACATATGTGTGTGTTTGCGTGTATGTGTGTTTGTAGGGGGGGGGGGTGCATGGGAAACTGGGGAGTTGGAGGGGGTGGAGATGGTCACTTCAGGTCAGGTGGGTATGTGGTGGGTGAGGGTGATGGAGAGGGTCACACTGTGTGGAAGGGTTTTGGGGGTAGGGGGGGGGGGGAATATCTTGTATGCTGCAGAGGAAGTGAGAAAGGGGGGGGGGTAATGTATGTGTGTATGTGTGTGTGTGTGTGTACTCACCTAATTGTGCTTGCGAGGGTTGAGCTTTGGTTCTTTGGTCCCGCCTCTCAACTGTCAATCAACTGGTGTATAGATTCCTGAGCCTATTGGGCTCTATCATATCTACATTTGAAACTGTGTATGGCGTCAGCCTCCACCACATCACTGCCTAATGCATTCCATTTATTAACTACTCTGACACTGAAAAAATGCTTTCTAACGTCTCTGTGGCTCATCTGGGTACTAAGTTTCCACCTGTGTCCCTTTGTTCGTGTCCCACCCGTGCTGAAGAGTTTGTCTTTGTCCACCCTGTCAACTCCCCTGAGAATTTTGAAGGTGGTTATCATGTCTCCCCTTACTCTTCTGTTTCCAGGGATGTGTGTGTGTGTGTGTGTGTGTGTGTGTGTGTGTGTG
This sequence comes from Procambarus clarkii, assembly GCF_040958095.1. NCBI lineage: Eukaryota > Metazoa > Arthropoda > Malacostraca > Decapoda > Cambaridae > Procambarus > Procambarus clarkii. Next base: position 5,079,458 of record NC_091193.1, on the reverse strand, counting down.
TGTGTGTGTGTGTGTGTGTGTGTGTGTGTGTGTGTGTGTGTGTGTGTGTGTGTGTGTGTGTGTAGTCAGTGGTAGGGGAAAATGGGAGTGGGTGGGGGGAGTGTTTTGGGAGAGTGAAATGGGGGGTAAGAGGAGGTGGGTGAGGTGTTGTCTTCAGACTACGGCTGGGGGATTAGCGGCTTATCTGGGTTCCCAGTGAGCTCACAGTTGCTGTCTTTGTTACCTACTACTTACGATTGTATTATTGAGAGGAATGCATTAGTGTCTATGATATGATATTATATAAACCTTGCACACTGTTGGAGACTTAAGAGAGACGCTTACCAGCCAGCCACCCCCCCTGCAAGCACTCTAGGTTAATACACGGCGTGTCATCCATAATCCTGTGCGGTCTTCAGGTCTCCATGTGGGACAGTGGGTCCTGGCTGGTGCACTGATGCTGCCTCAAGGAATCCATCTTCACTAGTTATCTTCGATCTTCACTAGTTATCTTCGATCTTCACTAGTTATCTTCGATCTTCACTAGTTATCTTCGATCTTCACTATTTATCTTCGATCTTCACTAGTTATCTTCGATCTTCACTAGTTATCTTCGATCTTCACTAGTTATCTTCGATCTTCACTAGTTATCTTCGATCTTCACTAGTTATCTTCGATCTTCACTAGCTATCTTCGATCTTCACTAGTTATCTTCGATCTTCACTAGTTATCTTCGATCTTCACTAGTTATCTTCGATCTTCACTAGTTATCTTCGATCTTCACTAGTTATCTTCGATCTTCACTAGTTATCTTCGATCTTCACTAGTTATCTTCGATCTTCACTAGTTATCTTCGATCTTCACTAGTTATCTTCGATCTTCACTAGTTATCTTCGATCTTCACTAGTTATCTTCGATCTTCACTAGTTATCTTCGATCTTCACTAGTTATCTTCGATCTTCACTAGTTATCTTCGATCTTCACTAGTTATCTTCGATCTTCACTAGTTATCTTCGATCTTCACTAGTTATCTTCGATCTTCACTAGTTATCTTCGATCTTCACTAGTTATCTTCGATCTTCACTAGTTATCTTCGATCTTCACTAGTTATCTTCGATCTTCACTAGTTATCTTCGATCTTCACTAGTTAACTTCGATCTTCACTAGTTATCTTCGATCTTCACTAGTTATCTTCGATCTTCACTAGTTAACTTCGATCTTCACTAGTTATCTTCGATCTTCACTAGTTATCTTCGATCTTCACTAGTTAACTTCGATCTTCACTAGTTATCTTCGATCTTCACTAGTTATCTTCTCGAAATTCACTAAGATAATTCACCACGAGATGTGATCAATGTGTTGCATTACCATGCCACTGTTCGATCTACACTACACAGTACTGCCGCTCCCTTGACCCTATTGTCCCCTCGGTATACACGGAACTGGAAAAACTGGAAAAAACTGGTTTGTGTGTGTGTGTGTACTCACCTAGTTGTACTCACCTAGTTGTGCTTGTGGGGGTTGAGCTCTGGCTCTTTGGTCCCGCCTCTCAACCGTCAATCAACAGGTGTACAGGTTCCTGAGCCTATTGGGCTCTACCCTGGAAACACAAGCCGAAACTGTCTCTATTTTCCGCTTGTGGCAACTTGAAATAAAGTTGTTACATCTTGGCTTAACGTGTTTATGACGTATTAGAACGTAGTTACAACTTGTTATATTGGTTGTTATAACTGGTTAGGAGGTGTTAAAACTTGTTCGAACGTTGTACTAACGTCGTAGTTTCGGTGTCTGTTTGGCGGGTATCATATCTACAATTGAAACTCTGTATGGAGTCAGCTTCCACCACATCACTGCCTAATGCATTCCATTTGTCAACCACTCTGATACTAAAAAACGTCTTTCTAATATTTCTGTGGCTCATTTGGGCACTCAGTTTCCACCTGTGTTCCCTAGTGCATGTGCCCCTTGTGTTAAATAGTCTGTCTTTATCAACCCTGTCAATTCCCTTGAGAATCTTGAATGTGGTGATCATGTCCCCCCTAACTCTTCTGTCTTCCAGCGAAGTGAGGTTTAATTCCCATAGTCTCTCCTCGTAGCTCATACCTCTCAGCTCGGGTACTAGTCTGGTGGCAAACCTTCTAACCTTTTCCAGTTTAGTCTTATCCTTGACTAGATTTGCATGGTTTACCAGTCTCCGTGGTGTAGTGGTAAGACACTCGCCTGGCGTTCCGCGAGCGCTATGTCATGGGTTCGTATCCTGGCCGGGGAGGATTTACTCGGCACAATTCCTTAACTGTAGCCTCTGTTTAACTCAATAGTAAAATGTGTACTTGGTTGTAATAACGATTCTTCGTGGGGGTCGTATTCCAGGGACCTGCCCGAAACGCTACGCGTACTAGAGGCTGTACAAGAATGTAACAACTCGTGTATATATTTAAAAAAAAAAATAGATTTGGACTCCATGCTGGGGCTGCATACTCCAGGATTGGCCTGACATATGTGGTATACAAAGTTCTGAATGATTCTTTACACAAGTTTCTGAATGCCGTTCTTATGTTGGGCAGCCTGGCATATGCCGCTGATGTTATCCTCTTGATATGTGCTGCAGGAGACAGGTCTTGCGTAATGTCAACCCCCAAGTCTTTTTCTCTCTCTGACTCTTGAAGAATTTCATCTCCCAGATGATACCTTGTATCTGGCCTCCTGCTCCCTGCACCTATCTTCATTACATTACATTTGCTTGAGTTAAACTCTAACAACCATTTGTTCGACCATTCCTTCAGCCTGTCTAGGTCTTCTTGAAGCCTCAAGCAGTCCTCCTCTGTCTTAATCCTTCTCATAATTTTGGCATCGTCAACAAACATTGAGAGAAATGAATCTATACCCTCCGCGAGATCATTTACATATATCAGAAATAAGATAGGACCAAGTACAGAGCCCTTTGGGACTCCACTGGTGACTTCACGCCAATCTGAGGTCTCACCCCTCACCGTAACTCTCTGCTTCCTATTGCTTAGGTACTCTCTTATCCACTGGAGCACCTTACCAGCTACACCTGCCTGTCTCTCCAGCTTATGTACCAGCCTCTTATGCGGTACTGTGTCAAAGGCTTTCCGACAATCCAAGAAAATGCAGTTGTAGAATTCTATTAAGCCAGTCAGGCAAGATTTACCCTCCCTGAACCCATGTTGGCGATTTGTCATGAAGTCCCTTCTCTCCAGATGTGATACTAGGTTTTTTCTCACGATCTTCTCCATTACCTTGCATGGTATACAAGTCAAGGACACTGGCCTGTAGTTCAGTGCCTCTTGCCTGTCGCCCTTTTTGTATATTGGGACCACATTAGCCATCTTCCATATATCGGGTAGGTCTCCAGTGACCTACTATACACTATGAAGTGTGTGTGTGTGTGTATTCACCTAGTTGTGTTTGCGGGGGTTGAGCTTTGCTCTTTCGGCCTGCCTCTCAACTGTCAATCAACTGTTTACTAACTACTTTTTTTTCTTTCTCTCCACACCACATACACCCCCTCCCTAGGAAGCAGCCTGTGACAGCTGACTAACTCCCAGGTACCTATTTACTGCTAAGTAACAGGGGCATCAGGGTGAAAGAACTTTGCCCATTTGTTGACCAGACCACACAATAGAAGTTGAAGGGACGACGACGTTTCGTCGTCCCTTCATCGTTTGGATTGGTCTTCCTCCAAAATAATCTTTCCTGCCTCTACTCTACACAGACGCCGTCTTGTAGAATCGGCTCTTATACACAATGTACCCAACATGAACTTGAGTCCTGGCTTTGTTGCTGTGGACTCTTCCCTTTCACAGTATATACTCAAATGCTCTAATCTTTCTAACAAACGTGACTTAACATAAGCTTACCCCTTCCATTTATCTTTCTTTCTTTTTCCTTTTCTTTCTCTCTTCTCTCTTTTTCTGTGCATTGTCTTCTCCTACGCTCCCTTGCTATCCTCTTCTTATTCCTATTACTATCTCCTTCGGTGGTTATAATAGGAGCTGCCTCGTATGGGCCAATAGGCCTTCTGCAGTTCTCATTATTACTACTATCCCCTACACCTTACTTTCCTCCTCAGCTCTCTCTTGCCTATTTATTGCCTGTCCCTACCTGTCCTCATCACAATCGACTTGAGAATGGTCCAGGACGGACCGAAACGTCGTCGTCCCTTCAACTTCTAGTGTGTGGTCTGGTCAACATACTTCAGCCACGTTATTGTGACTCATCGCCTGCATTTGCCCATTTGTTTCTGCCTGGTGCGGGAATCGAATCCGCGCCACAGAATTACGAGTACTGCGCGCTATCCACCCGGCCCCCTGTGTGTGTGTGTGTGTGTGTGTGTGTGTGTGTGTGTGTGTGTGTGAGAGAGGACAACACTGTCCAGACAGAAGTGGTGGGGAGGGAGGCGGGGTGCTGGTAACACTAGAGGGCCGACCAGCTGGTGGTGGTGGTGGTGGTGGTGGCGGCAGTACTGCTCAGCCGCCGCCGCCGCCATGTTTGCTGTAAATATACACCAGTAAATACACGCAAGACATTTATGACAAGCGCCCGGCTCAGTATACACACGTGACGCCTCCAGCTGTAATCTTACAGACGGGAGCACAGACTTGTGTCACAGTGACGGCCAGTCGTAACCTCCTTCAGCCTTCTCTCTCTCTCTCTCTCTCCCCCTCCCTCCCTCTCTCTCTCCCCTCCCTCCCTCTCTCTCTCTCCCCCTCCCTCCTTCTCTCTCTCTCTCTCTCTCCCCCTCCCTCCCTCTCTCCCCCTCCCTCCCTCTCTCTCTCTCTCTCTCTCCCCCTCCCTCCTTCTCTCTTCACCTTCCTCCCTCTCTCTCTCTCTCCCCCTCCTTCTCTCTCTCTCTCTCTCTCCCCCTCCCTCCCTCTCTCTCTCTTCACCTTCCCTCTCTCTCTCTCTTCCCCTCCCTCCCTCTCTCTCTCTCTCTCTCCCTCCCTCTCTCTCTCTTCACCTTCCCTCTCTCTCTCTCTCTCTCTCTCTCCCCCTCCCTCCCTCTCTCTCTCTCCCCCTCCCTCCCTCTCTCTCTCTCCCCCTCCCTCCCTCTCTCTCTCTCTCCCTCCCTCCCTCTCTCTCTCTCCCCACTTCTCTCCTCTCCTCTCCTCTCCTCTCCCTTCCTTCCTTTCCCCCCTTCCTCCCTCTCTCTCTTATCATTCCTTTCCTCCCTCTCTTTTTATATTATTTTTAATTTATAGTAATACTAGGGGTCATAAGGGCTGTCAAATAACGGGCTGGTGAAACTGCAAACAAGAGCTCATCTGAAGCCTGCTCCCAGAAAACCATTTATTTCATGTGAATGTACTTGGAAGCCGTCACATAGTCCTTCAGTGATAGTTGTCTGACACTTGAGGAACCTGGGGGGCCGCTGCTAGCAAGAGCTGTAATCCTCTCAACTGTCAATCAACTGGTGTACAGGTTCCTGAGCCTACTGGGCTCTATCATATCTACATTTGAAACTGTGTATGGCGTCAGCCTCCACCACATCACTGCCTAATGCATTCCATCTGTTAACTACTGATACTGACAAAATTTTGAAATGCTATAGCACCTAAAATGAATGCACCTAGCTAATACAGTTATATCAGAAAGAATACCAGGAAGTAGCCTAAATGAACGCAAATGACCTGCTACGGATGTGTGGCAGGTTTGTCTTAAACCAGCAAATAGTAGAACCATCTAGAAAAGAGAACACGTTGGACCTCATTTTCACTAATAATGCTGAATTGATCTAACAATTCATCACCAGAGCTCATCCCCCGCAAGCACAACTAGATGAGTACACACACACACACACACAAGGGGTCAGCTGTCAGACCCCCTGACAGCTGAGTGGACAGCGCTCGGGATTCGTAGTCCTGTGGTCCGGGGATCTATGCACTGCGATGGCAGAAACAAATGGGCAGAGTTTCTTTCATCCTAATCCTCCTCTTCACCTAGCAGTAAATAGGTACCCGGGAGTTAGACAGCTGCTACGGGCTGCTTCCTGGGGGAAGCAGAAAATTGATTGACAGTTGAGAGGCGGGCCGAAAGAGCCAGAGCTCAACCCCCGCAAGCACAACTAGGTGAGTAGCTCTACGTGAGTACACACACACACACATGCGAACAAGCCTGAATGGTCCCCAGGACTATATGCGAATGAAAACTCACACCCCAGAAGTGACTCGAACCCATACTCCCAGAAGCAACGCAACTGGTAACTACAGGGCGCCTTAATCCGCTTGACCATCACGGCCGTCAAAAGGAAGTGATAGCCGAGGCTATTTGAGCCACTTCCCCGACGGCAACTCGGATGGTAATCTTGGGCATAGCATTTCACCAAATCACCTCATTCTTTGGGGCACACGTGAGGAACACAAATGCGAACAAGCCTGAATGGTCCCCAGGACTATATGCGAATGAAAACTCACACCCCAGAAGTGACTCGAACCCATACTCCCAGAAGCAACGCAACTGGTAACTACAGGGCGCCTTAATCCGCTTGACCATCACGGCCGTCAAAAGGAAGTGATAGCCGAGGCTATTTGAGCCACTTCCCCGACGGCAACTCGGATGGTAATCTTGGGCATAGCATTTCACCAAATCACCTCATGATGGTCAAGCGGATTAAGGCGCCCTGTAGTTACCAGTTGCGTTGCTTCTGGGAGTATGGGTTCGAGTCACTTCTGGGGTGTGAGTTTTCATTCGCATATAGTCCTGGGGACCATTCAGGCTTGTTCGCATTTGTGTTCCTCACGTGTGCCCCAAAGAATGAGGTGATTTGGTGAAATGCTATGCCCAAGATTACCATCCGAGTTGCCGTCGGGGAAGTGGCTCAAATAGCCTCGGCTATCACTTCCTTTTGACGGCCGTGATGGTCAAGCGGATTAAGGCGCCCTGTAGTTACCAGTTGCGTTGCTTCTGGGAGTATGGGTTCGAGTCACTTCTGGGGTGTGAGTTTTCATTCACACACACACATCCTCAGGAACCAGAAACAAAAGAAAAATGATTTGTTTCTGCTTCTGTCGGGGATCGGACCCGGGCCCCTTAAGACTACGACCCCAGAGCGCTGTCCACTCAGCCGCGAGGCCCCCCCTGTGTGTTTGTGTACTCACCTAATTGTGCTTGCGGGGGTTGAGCTTTGGCTCTTTGTTCCTGGGTGTGTGTGTGTGTGTGTGTATATATATTCACCTAGTTGTTCTTGCGGGGGTTGAGTTTCGCTCTTTCGGCCCGCCTCTCAAACTGTCAATCACTCAACTGTAACTAACTACTATTTCCCCACCCCCCCCCCACACACACACACCACCAGGAAGCATCTCCGTAACAGCTGTCTAACTCCCAGGTACCTATTTACTGCTAGGTAACAGGAACATCAGGGGGAAAGAAACTTTTCTCATTTGTTTCTGCCTGGTCCGGGAATCGATCCTGGGCCACATAATTACGAGTCCTGTGCGCTTTTCTCTCACCTACCAGACCCCCAAGTGTGTATTCATTTGTATTCACCTGCTTGCAGGGGTTGAGCTCTGCTTTCGGCCCTCCTTTCAACTATCAATCAACTCCCGCCCCCCCACCCCCCACCCACACACACACACACCAGGGATGCAGCCCGTAACAGCTGTCTAACTCCCAGGTACCTATTTACTGCAAGGTAACAGGGGCATCATGGGTGAAAGAAACTCTGCCCATTTGTTTTTCCGCCAACGCCAGGGATCGAACCCCGGACCCTAGGATTACGAGTCCCAAGCGCTGTTCACCCGTACAGGCCCCCTTATGTGTGTGTGTATGAGTGTGGAGGGAAGTTCATCTGCTGTAATCTAAGTTTCCATAAACCTGTTAAAGAATATTTTCTCTCCTATTCAGTAAAGTATAAACATGTGAGCATTAGTTCAACCCGTGAAGGCTCCTCCGCGCTCCACTCATCAGATACCACCGAAAATATTTGACCAACGAATTGGTAAGACATGCCACCTTTGATCTATAATCCCATTGCTGCGTGCACTGGGCCATGCCTGTCGATCCACTTTGAAGGAGGTGTCGTGTTTCGTGGGAGGTGCATACCACGCGTAGTTCGCCACCACCACCAACAGCCTGCTCGACCTGACTCTACACCACATACGACAGGTGCCAGGATTGGAGAAGGGTGCTAAAGTTTTCTCCATGGTGTGAGATATTAGAGGAACATAAAGTTCTGTAATCTCTCATATAGAGCAGGGTAGCAGCGGTCTGCTCTGTGTGCCCAAGATAGTCTTGTGGGCCACTGTCCCTCCCTCCTGGTTGATACATGGTTGATGGGGTTCTGGGAGTCAACCAGAACTCCTGCAACCAGAACTTTTACTCCCCAAACCTGGCTTGACTTGTGAGAGTTTGGTTCATTAGGCTGTTGCTTGGAGCGGCCCGCAGGCCCACATATCCACCACAGCCCAGTTGGTCCGGCACTCCTTGGAGGAAACAATCTAGTTTCCTCTTGAAGATGTTCACGGTTGTTCTGGCAATATTTCTTATGCTTGCTAGGAGGACGTTGAACAACCGTGGACCTCTGATGTTTACACAGTGTTCTCTGATTGTGCCTCTGTCACCCCTGCTCTTCACTGGTTTTATTCTGCATTTTCTACCACATCGTTCACTCCACTACGTTGTTATTTTACTGTGTAGATTTGGTACTTGGCCCTCCAGTATCTTCCACGTGTATATTATTTGATATCTCTCTTGTCTTCTTTCTAGTGAGTACATTTGGAGGGCTTTGAGACGATCCCAATAATTTAGGTGCTTTATCGCGACTATGTGTGCCGTATATGTTCTCTGTATTCCCTCTATTTCAGCAATCTCTCCTGCTCTGAAGGGGGAAGTGAGTACAGAGCAGTACTCAAGACGGGACAACACAAGTGACTTGAAGAGTACAACCATTGTGATGGAATCCCTGGATTTGAAAGCTCTCGTAATCCATCCTATCATTTTTCTGGCTGACGCAATATTTGCTTGGTTATGCTCCTTAAACGTTAGGTCGTCAGACATTATTATTCCCAAATCCTTTACATGCTGTTTTCCTACTATGGGTACATTTGATTGTGTTTTGTACCCTGTATTATGTTTAAGGTCCTCATTTTTACCGTACCTGAGTACCTGAAATTTATCACTGTTAAACATTATGTTATTTTCTGTTGCCCAGTCGTAAACTTTATTAATATCTGTTTGAAGTTTTTCAATGTCTTCAGCAGAGGTAATTTTCATACTGATTTTTGTGTCATCTGCAAAGGATGATACGAAGCTGTGACTTGTATTTTTGTCTATATTTGATTTGAGAATAAGGAAAAGCAGCGGTGCAAGGACTGTATCCTGAGGTACAGAGCTTTTAACTGCGCTTGGACTCAATTTTGTATGGTTGACAGTTACTCGCTGAGTCCTGTTTGACAGAAAACTGAGTATCCAGCGTCCTACTTTACCGGTTATTCCATTGACTTTATTTTGTGTGCTATCACTCCATGGTCACATTTATCAAAAGCCTTTGCGAAGTCCGTGTTTATCACATCAGCATTGTTTTTCTTCTAATGCCTCAGTGACTTTGTCGTAGTGATCAAGTAGCTGTGAGAGGCACAATCTTCCCACTCGAAATCCATGTTGCCTGGGTTGTGAAGGTCATTGGTCTCCATGAAATTGGTGACCTAACTCCTAATCACTCTTTCAAATAATTTTATTATATGCGACGTTAGTGCAACTGGTTTATAATTCTTTGCCAATGCTTTGCTCCCTCCCTTGTGTAGAGGGGCTATGTCTGCTACTTTAAGTGCATCTGGTATCTGCCCCATGTACAAGCTCTTCCTCCACACTATACTGAGTGCCTGTGCTACCGACACTTTGCATTTCTTTATAAATATTGAATTCCATGAATCTGGACCCGGAGCCGAGTGCATGGACATGTTTTCAATTTCTCTTTCAAAGTCTAGTATGCTCGTGTTGATATCACTTACATTTACAGGGGGTTTGGATATCCCTCACAAAGAAATTGTCTGGATCTTCTACTTTCATGTTGTTTATTGGAGTGCTAAACATGTCCTCATACTGCTTTTTTAGGATATCACTAATTTCTTTGTCATCCTCCGTGTATGAACCTTCACTTGTACGAATAGGTCCAATACTGACAGTGGTTTTTGCTTTTGATTTCGCAAATGTGAAGAAGTATTTTGGATTTTTCTTTATTTCCTGAATTGCTTTCTGTTCTAACTTTCTGTCTTCAGTTTGATATGAGTGTTTCAATTTCCGCTTGATTTCTTCAATTTCCCTATTTAAATTATTCCTTCTTTGACGGGAAAGTCGTGTTTGCTTAAGCATTTTAATTATTTTTTCCTTCTTTTATAGTGTCGTCTGCGTTCTCTTTCTACGTCGGATCTCTTTCTGGCTTTCCTCAAAGGAACATGTTTCAGACAGACTTCATATGCTTCCGAAGTCAGTTTTTCTATTCCTTCTGTAGGACTTGTATTACTTAGAACAGTTCCCATGGAATGTTTGTAAGTTCCCTGTTTATTGTCTCCCAGTCTATCCTTTTATTGTTAAAATTGAATTTACTAAATAACCCCTCTTGCTTGGTCAACGTTTTAGGTCTATTCTGAGTATTGATGGTCATTTGCACTTCAATGAACTTGTGATCTGAGTATGTGGTATCTGATATCATAATGTCCCTAATAATGTCTTCATTGTTCATAAAGACCAGATCTAGAATATTTTCATTTCTCGTTGGCTCTGATATCTGCTGGTCGAGTGAAAATTTGTCACAGAATCTAAGTAGTTCTCTAATCTGTGGTTGGTTAGGTCCTGATAGATTTCCTGGTATAATATTATTGTTTCCTATTCTCCACCTGAGACTAGGCAAGTTGAAGTCACCTAGGAAGATAATATCAGGTATCGGGTTCTCCAAATTATCAAGGCTATTCTCTATTTTGTTTATCTGTTCTGTGAATTCCTCAGCCGTTGCATCTGGAGGTTTGTATATTAGAATAATCACTACGTTTATTTTCTCTATTTTTAATCCCAGTACCTCTACTACCTCATTTGTAACGTTTAGGAGCTCCGAGCATACAAGGTCTTCCCTAATATACAGACACACTCCTCCATGTGACCTAATTATCCTATCACACCTGTATAGATTATATCCTGGAATCCAGATCTCACTGTCCAACAATTCCCCTGCATGGGTTTCTGTGAAAGCTCCAAATACTGTATTTGACTCCGTGAGGAAGCCATTTATGAACTGTACTTTGTTGTTTATTCTTGTTTTTAGTCCTTGTATGTTGGCAAAGATGAATGAGGTTACTCTATTAGGGATAGTTGGACTGGGAGACTTTTTTGGCAAGTCCATTATGCTAAGGGAGCCCAAGGGAGCCCAAGGGAGCCGGTCGGCAGAGCGGACAGCACGCTGGACTTGTGATCCTGTGGTCCCGGGGTCGATCCCGGGCGCCGGCGAGAAACAATGGGCAGAGTTTCTTTCACCCTATGCCCCTGTTACCTAGCAGTAAAATAGGTACTTGGGTGTTAGTCAGCTGTCACGGGCTGCTTCCTGGGGGTGGAGGCCTGGTCGAGGACCGGGCCGCGGGGACACTAAAGAAGCCCCGAAATCATCTCAAGATAACCTCAAGATGCTTGGACATATTGAGTTTGTTCTGACCAATGCTGATTGTTGTAGAGCAGTTGCCTGTCATAGTTGTAGTTCCCATTTAGTGTGTAATTGTATCTGTAATTCTGGTATGCAAGTGGGTCTGGCATCCAATTCCATACACTCTCCATGCTCCTCCTTTTGAATTCTCTTTCGGTTTGGTATAAAAAATTATCGAGTTTCCTCCAAATTCATTATCCTGCTTACCACTCTTTATGTAGCATTCTGAGCCTTTCATGTGAATGTATGGGCAGCTGAGATCATAGCATTTTCTGTCCTCCAGTGAGGTTTGGCACATGTCAGGATGGAAAAACCTACATGTTGATCCAAATCGACACTGACCTTTCCTAAGCATATTTAAAAAATTTTTGGGATGTTGGTAACTGCATTCTAATCCTTTCTTATTTATTTTTTTTTTGTGATATATACAAGAGTTGTTACATTCTTGTACAGCCACAAGTACGCGTAGCGTTTCGGGCAAGTCCTTAATCCTATGGTCCCAGGAATACGATCCCCTGCCACGAAGAATCGTTTTTTCATCCAAGTACACATTTTACTGTTGCGTTAAACTGAGGCTACAGTTAAGGAATTGCGCCCAGTAAATCCTCCTCGGCCAGGATACGAACCCATGACATAGCGCTCGCAGAACGCCAGGCGAGTGTCTTACCACTACACCACGGAGACTGCTTGTCTCTTGAGACTGCTTATTACCAGCATATCTATGTCTGCATATGCCCTTTGCATAAAATATGCATAAGTCTGTCCTTCTGGTCTGACTCGCCCTATCGGAGACTGTTGTAGTGCCTGTTTCTATCGAGCTGTCAGTACTGTCTGTTATACTTTCTAGTTTACTGTCATCTACATCCGGGCCTACTGAGTCAGAGTTTACAACTTCCTGAGTTTTTGCTTCCGCTTGTCACTCTGCCCATCCCTCCGCCTGTCTCTCCCCCCCCCCCCGTTCCTAGAGGTGCGTGACAGAGCTAAGGGTTAGTTAGGGAGCATAACCAAGCAAATATTGCGTCAGCCAGAAAATGGTTGGATAGATTACGAGATCCCAGGTTCAAGCCTGGCCTTGGGCCGGGCTTGTGGAGAAGAACAACTCCCAGAACCCCATCAAGCAGGCAACTTTCAAATCCAGGGATCCCATCACAATGGTTATACTCTTCAAATCACATGTGCTGTCCCGTCTTGAGTACTGCTCAGTACTCACTTCCCCCTTCAGAGCAGGAGAGATTGCTGAAATATGAGGAGTTCAGAAAACATATACGGCATACATAGACGCAATAAAGCACCTATTTTTTATTTACATATACAAGAGTTCTTACATTCTTTTACAGCCATTAGCACGTAAAGCATTTCGGGCAAGTCCTTAATCCTATGTTCCCCGGAATACGACCCGCCAAATCGTTTAACAACCAAGTACCCATTTTACTGTTGGGTTGAACAGAGGCTACAGTTAAAGATTTGCTCCCAGTAAACCCTCCCCGGTCAGGATACTAACCCAGGACAAAGCTCTCGCGAAACGCCCAGCGAGTGTCTTACAAAAACGCCATAGGGACTGTAATTATTGGGATCGTCTCAAAGCTCTCCAAATATACTCACTAGAAAGGAGACGAGAGAGATACCAAATAATATACACATGGAAAATACTGGAGGGACAGGTCCCAAATCTACACAGTAAAATAACATCATACTGGAGTGAAGGATATGGAAGAAAATGCAGAATAGAACCAGTGAAGAGCAGGGGTGCCACAGGCACAATCAGAGAACACTGTATAAACATCAGAGGTCCGCGGTTGTTCAACGTCCTCCCAGCGAGTATAAGAAATATTGCCGGAACAACCGTGGACATCTTCAAGAGGAAACTAGACTGTTTTCTTCAAGTAGTGCCGGACCAACCGGGCTGTGGCTCATATGTGGCCCTGCGGGCCGCTCCAAACATCAGCCTAGTGGACCAAACTCTCACAAGTCGAGCCTGGCCTCGGGCCGGGCTTGGGGAGTAGAAGAACTCCCAGAACCCCATCAACCAGGTGTCAAGCAGGACCGTCGTCATCTTCAACATGTACCCCATCAAGCAAGTATCAAGCAGAATGAGTGCATGGTGGTCTTGTGTCACACACGAACCCTCGTCACGGCGCTTGTGGAGTTGTTCATAAGTTGTTCATGACATGTCAGCGACCCCAGAGTGGCGCCGGGGCCGCCCGCCGCCCTGTCAACACCCTGTCATGTCCGCCGCCCCTGTCAATACCCTGTCATGTCCGCCGGCCCTGGCAACACCCTGTCATGTCCGCCATGTTACACTCTGTTTTATCTTATTGTGTTTATTTGTGTGTGGCCGCCTCTCTCAACTGTCGCCAGTGAGTGATGTTGATTGTCTCGCCACGCTCCTCGCCACGCTCCTCGCCACGCTCCTCGCCAAGCTCCTCGCCACGCTCCTCGCCACGCTCCACGCCAGGCTCCACGCCACGCTCCACGCCACGCTCCACCCCACGCTTCTCGCCACGCTCCTCGCCACGCTCCACGCCACGCTCCTCGCCACGCTCCTCGCCACGCTCAACCCCACGCTCCTCGCCACGCTCCTCGCCACGCTCCTCGCCACGCTCCTCGCCAAGCTCCACGCCACGCTCCACCCCACGCTCCACCCCACGCTCCTCGCCACGCTCCTCGCCATGCTGCACGCCACGCTCCACGCCACGCTCCACGCCATGCTCCACGCCACACTTCTCGCCACGCTCCTCGCCATGCTCCACTCCACACTTCTCGCCACGCTCCTCGCCATGCTCCACGCCACGCTCCTCGCCATGCTCCACGCCACGCTCCTCGCCATGCTCCTCGCCACGCTCCACGCCACGCTCCACGCCACGCTCCTCGCCATGCTCCTCGCCATGCTCCACGCCACGCTCCTCGCCACGCTCCTCGCCACGCTCCACGCCACGCTCCTCGCCATGCTCCTCGCCACGCTCCTCGCCACGCTCCTCACCACTCTCTACACCACGCTCCTCGCCACGCTCCACGCCACGCTCCTTGCCATGTTCCATGCCGCGCTCCTCGCCACGCTCTACGACACGCTCCACGCCACGCTCCTCACCACTCTCTACACCACGCTCCACGCCACGCTCTACGACACGCTCCTCACGACTCTCTACACCACGCCCCTCGCCACGCTCTACGACACGCTCCTCACCACTCTCTACACCACGCTCCACGCCACGCCACGCTCCTCGCCATGCTCCTCTCCACGCCATGCTCCTCACCATGCTCATACCCATACAGTGCCTCTTGAATACATCCACCTTTGCTCCAGCAATATTTATTATCCTTGCTGGGAGGGTGTTGACCAGCCGAGGACCCCGGTGTTCAGACAGTGTTCTCTGACTGTGCCCATGGCACCTATACTTCTCAATGGTTCTATTCTGCATTTCCTGCCATACCTTTCGCTCCAGTATGTTGTTATTCTACAATGCAAATCTGGGATCTGGCCTTCAAGTATCTTCCATGTATATATTATTTGATACCTTTGTCGTCTCCTTTCCAGAGAGTATATGTTGGAAGTTTGAGACGGTCCCAATAATTTAGATGTTTTATCGTGTCTATGCCGTATATGTTCTCTATATTTTCTCTAATTCAGAGATATCTCTCCTGCTCTGAAATGGGAAGTGAGTACTGAGCACTACTCAAGACGGGACAGCGCCAATGATTTAAATAGTATTAGCATTGCTGTGGGATCTCTGGATTTGAACGTTCTTATAAGCCATCCTATCATTGTCCTGGCCGCCGCTGCTATATTTGCTCGGTTATGTTCACTAAATGTCAGGTCGTCAGACATCATAATTCTCAGATCTTTTACATATTGCTTTCGTTCTATGAGTAAGTCTCACTGTGTCCTGTACCCTGTGTTTCGTTTAAGTTCCTCGTTTCCCCATTCCTCACTACCTGGAACTTGTCATCATTAAACATCATGTTATTTTCAGCTGCTCAATCGAAGACCTTATTAATATCTGCCTTCTATAAAGGAAATTTTTAATGCTGATTTTTATATTATCTGGAAAGGATGACACAAAGCTGTGACTAGTATTTTTGTCTATATCCGAGATGAGAGTGAGAAATAGCACTGGGGCGAGGACTGTGCCCGGGGAAACAGAGCTTTTCACTGCTCTTGGCTTGATCTTACTTGATTGACCGTCACTCTCTACAATCTATTTGACAAAGTTGAAAATCCAACGTCGCACTTTACCCGTTATTCCTATTGATCTATTTATATGGGCTTTTTTATATATATTTTTTGTTATTGCACTCCATGGTCACATTTGTTGAATTCCTTCGCAAAGTCAATGTATACAATATCTGCATTTTGCTTTTCTTTTATGGCTGTTGTGATTAAGTCACAGTGGTTGAGTAACTGTGACAGACAGGATCTTCCCGCTCTAAATCCATCTTGTCCTGGGTTGTGTAGCTCATTATTTTCCATAAAACTAGAAATTTGATTCCTAATCACTCCTTTCAAACACTGTCATTATGTGTGATGTTAGCGCAACTGGGCTGTGGTATAGCATATATGATGACTGGGTTGTGGTATAGCATATATGATAACTGGGTTGTGGTATAGCATATATGATGACTGGGTTGTGGTATAGCATATATGATAACTGGGTTGTGGTATAGCATATATGATGACTGGGTTGTGGTATAGCATATATGATGACTGGGTTGTGGTATAGCATATATGATAACTGGGTTGTGGTATAGCATATATGATGACTGGGTTGTGGTATAGCATATATGATAACTGGGTTGTGGTATAGCATATATGATGACTGGGTTGTGGTATAGCATATATGATGACTGGGTTGTGGTATAGCATATATGATAACTGGGTTGTGGTATAGCATATATGATGACTGGGTTGTAGTATAGCATATATGATGACTGGGTTGTGGTATAGCACATATGATAACTGGGTTGTACTCACCTAATTTTACTCGCCTAATTGTGCTTGCGGGGGTTGAGCTCTGGCTCTTTGGTCCCGCCTCTCAACTGTCAATCAACTGATGTACAGATTCCTGAGCCTACTGGGCTCTTATTATATCTACATTTTAAACTGTGTATGGAGTCAGCCTCCACCACATCACTGCCTAATGCATTCCACCTGTTAACTACTCTGACACTGAAAAAGTTCTTTCTAACGTCCCTGTGGCTCATTTGGGTACTCAGTTTCCACCTGTGTCCCCTTGTTCGCGTACCACACGTGTTAAACAGTTTATCTTTATCCTGTCAATTCCTCTGAGAATTTTGTAGGTAGTGATCATGTCTCCCCTTACTTTTCTGTCTTCTAGTGTTGTGAGGTGCAGTTCCTGCAGCCTTTCCTCGTAACTCATGCCTCTTAGTTCTGGGATTAGCCTAGTGGTATATCTCTGAACTTTTTCAAGCTTCGCCTTCAACCCGTTCTCGCACTTTCTTAAAGTCAATATTGACTTATTAAATACGTGCATATGTGACATACTAAACATACTAGTTTACCTAGAGAAGCTTCATAGAAAACACCGACCTTACCTAACCTTCTTAGTATGTTAAGATAAGCATCTTATTGCTTCGTAATTACAATTATTACTTAACCTATACCTATAATAGGTTAAGTAATAATTGTAATTACGAAGCAATAAGATGTTTATCTTAACATACTAAGAAGGTCAGGTAAGGTCGGTGTTTTCTATGAAGCTTTTCAAGGTAAACTAGTATGTTAAGTATGTTACATATGCACATATTTAATAAGTCAATATTGACTATACGAAAGTGCGAGAACGGGTTGTCGCCTTGGGCTTGACAAGGTACGGGCTCCATGCTGGGGCCGCATACTCAAGGATTGGTCTTACATATGTGGTATATAAGGTTCTGAATGATTCTTTATACAGGTTCCTGAAGGCAGTTCTGATGTTAGCCAGCCCCACATAGGCCGCTGATGATATTCTTTTGATGTGGGCTTCAGGAGACACGTTTGGTGTGATATCAACTCCTAAATCCTTATCTTTGTCCGTATCATGAAGGACTTCATTTCCCATTCTGTATCCTGTGTCTGGCTTCCTGTTCCCACTGCCTAGTGTCATTACCTTACATTTACTCGGGTTGAACTTTAGTAGCCATTTGTTGGACCATTTATTCAGTCTTTCTAGGTCGTCTTGTAGTCTCATACTGTCTTCCTCCGTCTTAATCCTCCTCATAATTTCTGCATCATCAGCAAATAATGAGAGGAATGATACTATACCATCTGGAAAATCATTTACATATATAAGAAACAGTATGGGTCCAAGGACTGAACCCTGCGGGACTCCACTGGTGACGTCTCGCCAATCTGAGACCTCACCCCGCACAGTGACTCGCTGCCTTCTGTTACTTAGGTATTCCCTTATCCAATGGAGTACCTTTCCTTTCATTCCTGACTGCATCTCCACCTTTCACACTAGTCTCTGGTGTGGCACTGTGTCAAAGGCTTTCTGGCAATCCAAAAATATGCAGTCTGCCCAACCTCTCTCTTTCTTGTCTGATTCTTGTTGCCTGATCGTAGAATTCAATTAATTCTGTGAGGCATGACCTGCCATCCCTGAAACCACGTTGGTGTTGTCACAAAGTTCCTTTGCTCCAGATGTTCCACTAGCTTTTTTCGCACAATTTTCTCCATTAGCTTGCATGGTATGCAAGTTAGGGACACTGGCCTGTAGTTCAGTGCCTCCTGTCTATCCCCCTTCTTGTATATCGGGACTACGTTTGTCGCCTTCCAAATTTTTGGCAGTTCACCTGTTACCAGTGATTTGTTATACACCATGGAGAGTGGCAGGCAAAATGCTTTTGCTCCTTCCTTTAGTATCCATGACGATATTTCATCTGGGCCTATGGCCTTTGTCACATCCAACTCTAGCAAAAGCTTCCTTACATCCCCACTGGTAATATCAAATTCCTTTAGTGGTGCCTGGTTAACTATTCCTTCTCTTATCTCTGGAACTTCTCCTTGCTCTAATGTGAAGCCTTCCTGGAATTTCTTATTGAATTCCTCGCACACTTCGTTGTCATTTGTAGTGAATCTGTCTGACTCTATCCTCAGTTTAATTACCTGTTCCTTCACTGATGTTTTTCTTCTGTTGAGGCTGTGTAGCAATTTGGGTTGGGTCTTAGCCTTGCTTGCTGTGTCGTTTTCATATTGCTCTTCTGCCTCTCTTCTCACCCTGACATATTCATTCCTGGCTCTCTGGTAACCTTCTCTGCTCTCAAGTGTTCTGTTATTTCTATAGTTTCTCCATGCTCTTTTACTTTGTTGCTTAGCTAGCTTACACCTATGATTAAACCATGGGTTTCTCATCTGCATTTAATTTTTTAACTTTTGGGTCGGGATAAACTTTTCTGCTGCCTCCTTACACTTCTGCGTGATGTATTCCCTGATGTCTTGGGCCGTCTTTCCCCTTAGCTCTGATTCCCATGTTATATCTGTTAGGAATTTTCTTATCTCCTCATAATTTCCCTTATGGAATGCTAGCCTTTTGCTTTCAGTTCCCTTTCTCGAGTACTTTAGCCCTTCTTCGACTGATTAGTACCGATCTAGAACGTTAGATCGGGACTGTTACATGAAAGTGTTAAAACGTTAGTACACTGTGATCGCTCATTCCTACTGGAGCCTTGAAATAAATTTCCCTTATGTCGGAGTCATTCAGAGTGAAGATTAGGTCGAGTCTCGCTGGTTCATCGTTCCCTTCATCCTAGTGGGTTCCCTGACATGTTGGCTTAGAAAGTTTCTTGTTGCCACCTCCACTAGTTTCTCTCTCCATGTATCCTCTCCTTCATGCGGTTCCTTGTTCTCCCAGTCTATCCTTTCGTGATTGAAGTCCCTCATGATGAGCATATGGGATCGATTTCTACAGGCAGCAGAGGCTGCCTTCTCAATTATGTTATTGACTACTATGTTGTTTCTGTCATACTCTTGCCTGGGTCTTCTGTCATTTGGTGGAGGGTTATATATCACTGCTACTACTACTCTTGGTCCTCCCATCGTCATGGTTGTGGTATAGCATGTATGATAACTGGGTTGTGGTATAGCATGTATGATAACTGGGTTGTGGTATAGCTTGTATGATAACTGGGTTGTGGTATAGCATGTATGATAACTGGGTTGTGGTATAGCATGTATGATAACTGGGTTGTGGTAGAGCATATATGATAACTGGGTTGTGGTATAGCATATATGATAACTGGGTTGTGGTATAGCATGTATGATAACTGGGTTGTGGTATAGCATATATGATAACTGGGTTGTGGTATAGCATATATGATAACTGGGTTGTGGTATAGCATATATGATGACTGGGTTGTGGTAGAGCATATATGATAACTGGGTTGTGGTATAGCATGTTTGATAACTGGGTTGTGGTATAGCATGTATGATAACTGGGTTGTGGTAGAGCATATATGATAACTGGGTTGTGGTTTAGCATATATGATAACTGGGTTGTGGTATAGCATGTATGATAACTGGGTTGTGGTATAGCATATATGATAACTGGGTTGTGGTATAGCATATATGATGACTGGGTTGTGGTAGAGCATATATGATAACTGGGTTGTGGTATAGCATGTATGATAACTGGGTTGTGGTATAGCATGTATGATAACTGGGTTGTGGTAGAGCATATATGATAACTGGGTTGTGGTAGAGCATATATGATAACTGGGTTGTGGTATAGCATATATGATGACTGGGTTGTGGTAGAGCATATATGATAACTGGGTTGTGGTATAGCATATATGATAACTGGGTTGTGGTATAGCATATATGATGACTGGGTTGTGGTAGAGCATGTATGATAACTAGGTTGTGGTAGAGCATGTATGATAACTAGGTTGTGGTAGAGCATGTATGATAACTAGGTTGTGGTAGAGCATGTATGATAACTAGGTTGTGGTATAGCATGTATGATAACTAGGTTGTGGTATAGCATGTATGATAACTGGGTTGTGGTAAAGCATGTATGATAACTGGGTTGTGGTAGAGCATGTATGATAACTGGGTTGTGGTAGAGCATATATGATAACTGGGTTGTGGTATAGCATATATGATGACTGGGTTGTGGTATAGCATGTATGATAACTGGGTTGTGGTAGAGCATATATGATAACTGGGTTGTGGTAGAGCATGTATGATAACTGGGTTGTGGTAGAGCATGTATGATAACTGGGTTGTGGTAGAGCATATATGATGACTGGGTTGTGGTATAGCATGTATGATAACTGGGTTGTGGTATAGCATATATGATAACTGGGTTGTGGTATAGCATATATGATAACTGGGTTGTGGTATAGTATATATGATGACTGGGTTGTGGTAGAGCATATATGATAACTGGGTTGTGGTATAGCATGTATGATAACTGGGTTGTGGTATAGCATGTATGATAACTGGGTTGTGGTATAGCATATATGATAACTGGGTTGTGGTATAGCATGTATGATAACTGGGTTGTGGTATAGCATGTATGATAACTAGGTTGTGGTAGAGCATGTATGATAACTGGGTTGTGGTATAGCATATATGATGACTGGGTTGTGGTAGAGCATATATGATAACTGGGTTGTGGTATAGCATGTATGATAACTGGGTTGTGGTATAGCATATATGATAACTGGGTTGTGGTATAGCATGTATGATAACTGGGTTGTGGTATAGCATGTATGATAACTGGGTTGTGGTATAGCATATATGATGACTGGGTTGTGGTAGAGCATATATGATAACTGGGTTGTGGTATAGCATGTATGATAACTGGGTTGTGGTAGAGCATGTATGATAACTGGGTTGTGGTAGAGCATATATGATAACTGGGTTGTGGTAGAGCATATATGATAACTGGGTTGTGGTATAGCATGTATGATAACTGGGTTGTGGTAGAGCATGTATGATAACTGGGTTGTGGTATAGCATGTATGATAACTGGGTTGTGGTAGAGCATATATGATAACTGGGTTGTGGTATAGCATGTATGATAACTGGGTTGTGGTATAGCATGTATGATAACTGGGTTGTGGTATAGCATGTATGATAACTGGGTTGTGGTAGAGCATGTATGATAACTGGGTTGTGGTATAGCATATATGATAACTGGGTTGTGGTATAGCATATATGATAACTGGGTTGTGGTAAAGCATGTATGATAACTGGGTTGTGGTAGAGCATGTATGATAACTGGGTTGTGGTATAGCATGTATGATAACTGGGTTGTGGTAGAGCATGTATGATAACTGGGTTGTGGTATAGCATATATGATAACTGGGTTGTGGTATAGCATATATGATAACTGGGTTGTGGTAAAGCATGTATGATAACTGGGTTGTGGTAGAGCATGTATGATAACTGGGTTGTGGTAGAGCATGTATAATAACTGGGTTGTGGTATAGCATGTATGATAACTGGGTTGTGGTATAGCATGTATGATAACTGGGTTGTGGTATAGCATATATGATAACTAGGTTGTGGTATAACATGTATGATAACTGGGTTGTGGTATAGCATGTATGATAACTGGGTTGTGGTAGAGCATGTATGATAACTGGGTTGTGGTATAGCATGTATGATAACTGGGTTGTGGTAGAGCATGTATGATAACTGGGTTGTGGTATAGCATGTATGATAACTGGGTTGTGGTAGAGCATGTATGATAACTGGGTTGTGGTATAGCATGTATGATAACTGGGTTGTGGTATAGCATGTATGATAACTGGGTTGTGGTATTGCATATATGATAACTAGGTTGTGGTATAGCATGTATGATAACTGGGTTGTGGTATAGCATGTATGATAACTGGGTTGTGGTAGAGCATGTATGATAACTGGGTTGTGGTATAGCATGTATGATAACTGGGTTGTGGTAGAGCATGTATGATAACTGGGTTGTGGTATAGCATGTATGATAACTGGGTTGTGGTAGAGCATATATGATAACTGGGTTGTGGTATAGCATGTATTATAACTGGGTTGTGGTAGAGCATATATGATAACTGGGTTGTGGTAGAGCATGTATGATAACTGGGTTGTGGTAGAGCATGTATGATAACTGGGTTGTGGTAGAGCATGTATGATAACTGGGTTGTGGTAGAGCATATATGATAACTGGGTTGTGGTAGAGCATATATGATAACTGGGTTGTGGTAGAGCATATATGATAACTGGGTTGTGGTAGAGCATATATAATAACTGGGTTGTGGTAGAGCATATATGATAACTGGGTTGTGGTAGAGCATATATGATAACTGGGTTGTGGTAGAGCATATATGATAACTGGGTTGTGGTAGAGCATATATGATAACTGGGTTGTGGTAGAGCATATATGATAACTGGGTTGTGGTATAGCATGTATTATAACTGGGTTGTGGTAGAGCATATATGATAACTGGGTTGTGGTAGAGCATGTATGATAACTGGGTTGTGGTAGAGCATGTATGATAACTGGGTTGTGGTAGAGCATGTATGATAACTGGGTTGTGGTAGAGCATATATGATAACTGGGTTGTGGTAGAGCATATATGATAACTGGGTTGTGGTAGAGCATATATGATAACTGGGTTGTGGTAGAGCATATATAATAACTGGGTTGTGGTAGAGCATATATGATAACTGGGTTGTGGTAGAGCATATATGATAACTGGGTTGTGGTAGAGCATATATGATAACTGGGTTGTGGTAGAGCATATATGATAACTGGGTTGTGGTAGAGCATATATGATAACTGGGTTGTGGTAGAGCATATATGATAACTGGGTTGTGGTGGAGCATATATGATAACTGGGTTGTGGTAGAGCATATATGATAACTGGGTTGTGGTAGAGCATATATGATAACTGGGTTGTGGTAGAGCATATATGATAACTGGGTTGTGGTAGAGCATGTATGATAACTGGGTTGTGGTAGAGCATATATGATAACTGGGTTGTGGTAGAGCATATATGATAACTGGGTTGTGGTAGAGCATGCATGATAACTGGGTTGTGGTAGAGCATATATGAGGTAATTCCTAGCAGGCAGTAATGTGCTTTTTATTCTTGAATTTTGATTTTGTTACATTGTTTTTACTTTATGTTCTATTTAATTACTTCAAAGTTTATTGTACTTCAATATTGAATTATAATTGTAAGTGGACTATATTTTTGAGATTTAAGTTGCCAGGTTTTACCTGAACACATTGTTGGGGTGTTTAAATGTTCATAACTTTTACCACAATTGGTGGTTTATCTTCTTGAGATGAGTTTATCTTGAGATGATTTCGGGGCTTTAGTGTCCCCGCGGCCCGGTCCTCGACCAGGCCTCCACCCCCAGGAAGCAGCCCGTGACAGCTGACTAACTCCCAGGTACCTATTTACTGCTAGGTAACAGGGGCATTCAGGGTGAAAGAAACTTTGCCCATTTGTTTCTGCCTCGTGCGGGAATCGAACCCGCGCCACAGAATTACGGGTCCTGCGCGCTATCCACCAGGCTACGAGACCACCCCTTTGCTTTTATGCTTTTATTGCTTTTTATGGGGATGCTTTTATTGTCAATCCTTCTTTCGTCGCTGAACGCAATTTCGATGGACTGACGGTTCTTAAGGTGGTGATTGTGAAGGGTATACTCATGACGCACCCTTGGGGGGCCCCCGGCAAGACCGGCAACATGTCTCTTGTTGGGTGTTCTATCCACTAATTATGGCTCGGTGGTGGGTGTGGGGGCACATTCGTGAATGAAAGTATTACCTCTCATTTTCATGTTGCTGAATACTATTCCTCTTCTGACTTCTCGGGCTCCTGAGGTGGGAGACCAAGCCCCTGAGTCGGACTCTGTTGGAAGACCGTGCTCTGTAGCCCCCGCTACATTGGGCCCAGATCTAGCTCCTCCTCTAACCCTCATGTCTACTCCCCTCGGCTCCCTTTCCTCCTCTGTGGTTTGTTCGAGCCCCAAGCTCCCTGCGGTGATCACCTCGTCCTCGGGCACAGTTCATTCTCTCATTGTGACTACTGTGTCTTTTATCCCTCTCTCTCTCTCTGGGGGTTCACAACGCCGTCCCAGCCACGGCTGCACTCGCACAATCCCTTCCCATACTAATACAGGACCTTGTTTGGTCCTGCTTCGTTGGCTAAATATCTTGATCTCCTCCATCTGGATTCTACACTTAATGACTATTTCTCTCTCCATAAACACCTTGTTGATTCGGTAGATGCCTCTGTTACTTTTAACTCCACCCATTTTGGTCCACGTGTCGTCACTGCTCCTTCTCAGGATGCAGGTACCCGCTTAGCCGCATTGTCCACCATTGAGGTGACTCCTGTTCGGGTCTCCAAAAACGCTCGGGTAAGTGCCAGTGTTGGCATTGTTTTGCCTCACCATGTTGCAACTGGTGTTAGGAAAAAGTGAAAAGACTGCCATGAGAATATTAAACATATCCTCAAAGCCCAAGGCCATCCAGGTGGACACATTCACTCGACCCCCTCGTGGTCGTCGTCATTAACCCCTTCGAGTTGTGAAAATCGCCTTCGATAGTAGGACCCTTCCGCCCTCTGTCATTCTTGCTGGTACCAGATGCTCCGTTCAGGAGTACATCCCCTCTCCTAGACTTTGTAATAAGTGCTGAAAGTTCGGGCACGGTGCCCTCAAATGCTCAAGTCTTTTCTCTCTATGTCCCATGTGTAGAGGCAATGGCCACTCTGAGACAGATTGCTCTTCTTCTTGAGGTTATCTTGAAATGATTTCGGGGCTTAGTGTCCCTGCAGCCCGGTCTTCGACCAGGCCTCCTTTTTGTTACACACCCCCAGGAAGCAGCCCGTAGCAGCTGACTAACTCCCAGGTACCTATTTACTCCTACCCATTCTCCCCAGGCTCGCTGCCTCAATTGTGGTGAGGCCCCCCCTACCTTCTCCCACACGTGTATACACTACAAGCTTGAGGAAGTCGTCCTCAACGTGAAACACCGGGATCGTTTGACTTTTCCTGAAGCGAGATGCCAGGTCCGCCATTTCCACCCTTTCACTGGCGTATCTTATGCTCGCGTGTTGCATTCTACCTCTCCTCGTCCTTTCCACCTTCCTCAGTCCCACAACCGTTTCCAGGCCTTGGACCCGGACACGCCCACCGCCTCCTCCCCTGTTCCTTTATGTTCTGTCCCGAAAGGTCTCCCTCCTGATTCTCCTTCTGGAATTTCCTCCCCCTTCCTACCCAGTCCGCCATGTCTCCTATGTCTTCTTTCCCTTCCCCCCCCCCCCCGATTCTTCTTCCCAACCCTCCCACAGTCTCTTGGCCCTCCACGCCGCCTGTCTGTCCAGGCTGATGTCCATCCTCCCAACAATTGCTATGTTGTTCACTCCCGTTCTTCATCTCCTGCTGAGACCATTGAGTCTGTCACCCACTACATTGTTGCTGGAACACCTGTCTCTTTGAGTCAGAAACGTATGCCTGGCTCCTCTCCTTCCTCCTCCCCAGCGGCTAAGAAGGCATCACTTTCTTCCTCGTCCCCCACCTCTGACTCTATCGCTACGTCCCCTCCCAGTTCAGTGGTCAGGCTTCCTTTCCCAGCTATGGAGGTATCTTTTGTTCCCGATTCCCTCTCGGTTGCTGCCCTAGCTGAGGTGTGCTCCCCGGTTTCTGCCCCTCCTGCTGCTGTCCTTAACATCCTCTCTCGGTTGTTTCCCCCTCCTCTGGACGCCGTCCGTCTGCGTCTGGTCTGTCCTCCCGCTCCCTTCCCTCTATCCTTACTAAGTTTACCCATGGCCCCTAACCCTGATTTTGCTGCCCCTGACCCTGATCCTGATCCTGATCCTGAGCTTATTTAATGTACTGTGTTCTTTTTTACCTTTGTTTCTTCATTGTTCTCTGTTGCTGTCCTTTCTCTTTTTGATAATGTCTATTCTTCAGTGGAATATTCGTGGATTTTATGCCAACTTCCATGAACTCCAACTTCCATGAACTCCAACTTCTCATTACACAGTTTTCACCACGTTGTGTTTGCCTCAAGGAACCCATGCTTGGTGCTCGTCCTGGTCACTTTCGTGGTTATTACTTTCTTTCTCCCCCCCCCCAGCTCATGCTGGGGCCCATAACTCTACTGCTCTCTTGAGTCGTACTGATATTCCCTTCTTCCCCTTACTGTTTCTATAGCCTATCCATTGTTCTGCTGCCCATGTTTTTATGAGTAAATGGTATTCAGTCTGTTCCATTTAACTCCCCCCAAATGTCCCGCTTTCTCTTCCTGATCTTAAGCATCTCCTGGACTCCTTGCCAGTGCCAGTGCTGCTGTTGGGTGATTTCAACTGTCGAAATACCCTCTGGGGAGATGTTCTGACAAATACCCGAGGCCGCCTTCTCAAACCGTTCGTTCTCTCTTCTTCCCTGTTTCTTCTGAATTCTGGTGAGCCCACTCATGTGGACTCTTGAACTGGCACCCTTTCCTGTCTTGATCTTTCTCTCTGTTCGTCGTCCCTTTACTTAGATCTCATTTGGCAGGTTCTTGATTACCTCCATAACAGTGACCATTTCCCCATCCTAGTTTCCTTTTTCTCTTTTTACCCTCCCCTCTCCTTCCCTAGGTGGCAGTTTGCCAAGGCTGATTAGAACCTATTCACTCTCTGTACTACTCTTTCTGACCTCTCCTCTCTGCCTCTTCCTCGTGCCCTCCTCCTTTTTCATGACACTGTCTTCGATGCTGCCCTCTGCTCTATTCCTCGCTCTACCTCCCGGGGCACGCGGAAGTGCGTTCCCTGGTGTAATGCAGACTGAGCTCGGGCTGTCCGCTGTAAGTGTGCAGCGTGCAAGAAACACTGACGCTAGCAGACAGAGGATTTTTTATTTTGTTTAGTGCAGTGGCCCGATAGGACCATCTGTACAGCTAAACGTGAGAGTTGGAAATCTTATGTTTCCACCATTACGTCCGATACTCCTCTGCCGCAGATCTGGAAGAAGATCCGCAAGATTGCGAGTAAGTTCATTCGAGATGTCTTGACGGTTCTTCACCTCCTTGGTACTCTTGTGGCGGACCCAGTGCAGGTCACGACCGAACTGGGTTCCCACTTTTCAACTGTTAGCTCCGGTTCTCATCTTCCTCAATCCTTCCTTCTTCATGCGCCTGTTCTTGAATCTCATCCCTTAGATTTCTGCACTCCCCTCCACCTTCCCTATAACGATCCCTTCTCTCTCTCTGAACTTCAGTCTGCCCTGGCCCTCTGAGGTTCTACGGCAGTGGGCTCTCATAACATTCATTATGAGATGCTTCGCCATCTCCCTCCGTGCACATCTCAGTACTTACTGAGTCTGTATAACTGGGTCTGGGAGTCGTCGTCCATCCCTGAGAACTGGCTCGATGCCGTTGTACCCTCTATTCAGAAACAGGGGTCTCTCGGGTCGTCTGTTAAGGACTTCTGCCCTATTGCCCTCATTGGTTGTGTCTGCAAACTCTTTGAGCGCATGTTCAATGTTTGTCTGATGTGGTTCTTGGAACACTATCACCACCACCTCCCCTTCTCAATTTGGTTTTCGCAAGTGCCGCAGCACGACTGATGTATTGGTGAACTTGGAGGTCTATATTCATACTGATTTTGCTGCGAAGACCTTCGTTGTTGTTGTCCTTTTTGACCTGGAAAAGGCTTATGACACCACCTGGAGATGCCATATTCTGTCCCAACTTCGTTCTTTTGGCCTTCGTGGTAATCTCCCTCTCTTCCTCTCTCATCGTTCCTTTAGAGTCAGGCTTGGTGCCACTCTCTCTGCCTCTTTTCAGCAATTCGAAGGTGTTCCTCAAGGTGGTGTTCTGAGCACTACTCTTTTTCTAGTTGCCCTCAATGTTCTTCTTTCCTCCGTTCCTTTTGGCATCTTCTCTCTCTCTATGTCGACGATCTTACTCTTTGCTGTCAAAGTGATGATTCGCCTCTCCTTCAATGGCAGCTTCAACTTGCGATTGACGCCATGTCGTCTTGGGCTACCAATCATGGCTTCAAGTTCTCTGCAACCAAGACTTGTACTATGACTTTTACTCAGAAGCATGTCGTTCTTCATCCCTCTTTGTTGCTTTATGGTCATCCCTTGAGTACAAAGATTCCACTAAGCTTTGAGGGTTAATCTTTGACGCTCGTTTGTCTTGGTCACCACATATCTCTTACCTCCGAGTTGAATGCTCTAAGGCCCTTAACCTTCTTAAGGTTTTGTCCCATACTTCTTGGGGAGCGGATAGGCGCACGCTCCTCTCTTTGCATTCTTCTCTCGTACTGTCTTAACTTGATTATGGTTGCCCTGCTTACTCTTCTGCTTCTTCTATTCTTTGCCGTCTTGATCCTTTGCACCATACTGGGTTGTGCCTCAGTTCTGGTGCCATTCGTTCGATTCCTACCCTCAGCTTGTTCGTTGACACTGGCTTCCTGTCTCTCCAAGACTGCCGAGATCGCTACTGTCTTCGCTACCTTGCGCGGTCCTTGCAACACCTTCACTCTCGCCTGTGTCATGCTTTGACTCCCACCCCATAGTTTCTGTTCCCCTTCACCACCTCACTCTTTCTGTCCGGTTGTCTCGCCTACACCATTCTCTTTCGGTTAGTATTACTAATATTTCTCCATGTGTTGTTCTGTCTTTGCCCCCATGGAAGGTCCCCCTTTGTAAATACTGTAAATTCCTGACCTACATCACTAAAGCTTTTACCCCTCCTACAGTTCTGAAATGCCTTTTCCTTGAACACTTTTCTTCACACTCCCACTCCATTTCCATCTTCACCAATGGGTCTAAGTCTGCAGATGGTGTAGGCTTCTCTGTTGTTTTTCCTGACCACATCTATGTGTGTTGTTTGCCTCTGGAGACTAGCATCTTCATGGCAGAACTATATGCTATTCTCTATGCTCTTCGTCTCCTGCTTTCTCGCTGTCAATCCTCCTTTGTGGTTGTAGTTGACTCTCGTAGTGCCCTCGTGGCTCTGGAGTCCTTTAATCTAGTCCATTTGGTGGTAGTCGAAATTCAACATTGGCCTTTTTTTCTTTCTCCAATAGATTAAAGACAGTTGAGTTTTGCTGGGTTCCCAGCCAAATTGGTGTCTCTTTAAATAAGCATGCGGACGCTGTCGCTAAGGAAGCTATCTGCACTTGTCCAGTAAAGGTATTCCTTATTCCGACTTTTACCCAGTTATTCATTCCTCCATCCTTGCCCTTTGGCAGGGTTCTTGGTCTTCTGTTACTGGTAACTTCATACTCTTAAGACTAGTGTGTCCCTGTGGCCTTCCTCCTACCACTGTAAGCGGCGATGGGAACAGATCTAGCAAGGTTGTGTATTGGCCATACCCGGCCAACCCACGGTCACTAAATGGAGCGCCGTCCTGCTCCTTATTGTCCAAATTGCATTGTCCCTCTTAGTTGTGCATATCCTTGTTGAATATCCTGACTTCCAGGACGAGCGTGTGTCCTGTTTTCCGACTGTCCCTTGCGGTCATTAGTCCCTCCATCGAATACTTGGTGAATCCAATACTTTTGATATCGTTTGCCTTATGCGTTTCTGTTCTCATATTGGTATCCTCAGTGCTAATTTAGCGCCCTCTGATTATTCTGCACATTTGATGGTGCTACATAGCCTTCTGGCTTGGTGCCTTCTTTGATAATTACTTGCCATATGTGGACCTTCTGGTCATGTTGTAATGGCGGGTGGCTCTGTTAATGGCATCTGTTAGGGCAGCCATTGGATACAAGGCGTCTGTGATGTTTGGTAAGTAGTAAACAGCTCTCTGGGGTTTTCTCATGGATCACAAGCTTACCTACCAAATACTGACACTATAACAACTGATAATAACATATAAAGTATAGGTGTAACACATGAAATTTGTATTGCTTTAATAATAAGACACGGCTTACTTGTGTTGGAGTGTTGCCCAACTGCTTAACGATAAATTCCTACACTAATAATAGCCAAATTATGTGCAATAGAAATACCGAAAGCTGATCTTCCCTTTTTGATGGATGAGGTCACTGTGGCAACAATCACGGCGATTGAAACTTCATGAGCGTATCGGACGCCTGGGAGGCTCCCTGGTTTGTTTACAATGACTCCCGCTTCCTTGTTGGAGCGGCGTCCCAAAAATTTGGTTCCTTCTCTGTCTTTGTTTGACAATAGGAAGGGAATCTTTGTTTATGGTATATTTAAAAAATTTAAAGCATAAAAAACAGTTTTCTATTGAGTTTAATTGCTAAACTGTTGCTTTAAAGATACTGGTGGAACTTAAAAGTTTGTTGTGACGCCACAGTATCTCCCATTCTCTATTCTTTTACTTACTAACTAAAGTAAATTAACAACATCTTGTGACTGTTACTATGTTAGTATATCATTGTTGTGTGTCGGATTTCCGACAGACTATATGATAACTGGGTTGTGTTATAGCATATATGATAACTGGGTTGTGTTATAGCATATATGATAACTGGGTTGTGTTATAGCATATATGATAACTGGGTTGTGTTATAACATATATGATAACTGGGTTGTGTTATAGCATATATGATGACTGGGTTGTTATAGCATATATGATAACTGGGTTGTGATATAGCATATATGATAACTGGGTTGTTGTATAGCATATATGATAACTGGGCTGTGTTATAGCATATATGATAACTGGGTTATGGTATAGCATATATGATAACTGGGTTGTGGTATAGCATATATGATAACTGGGTTGTGGTATGGCATATATGATAACTGGGTTGTGGTATGGCATATATGATAACTGGATTGTGGTATAGCATATATGATAACTGGGTTGTGGTATAGCATATATGATAACTGGGTTGTGGTATGGCATATATGATAACTGGGTTGTGGTATGGCATATATGATAACTGGATTGTGGTATAGCATATATGATAACTGGGCTGTGTTATAGCATATATGATAACTGGGTTGTGTTATAGCATATATGATGACTGGGTTGTTATAGCATATATGATAACTGGGTTGTGATATAGCATATATGATAACTGGGTTGTTGTATAGCATATATGATAACTGGGCTGTGTTATAGCATATATGATAACTGGGTTATGGTATAGCATATATGATAACTGGGTTGTGGTAGAGCATATATGATAACTGGATTGTGGTATAGCATATATGGAAGGAGAGCGCCAGGTTCTGTTCAGAGATAAGGGTCAGGACTCAACACACAAAATAATACATATATAACAACGAACCTTTACATCTTTCCTCAATCTTTGACGGCTTATTAATCAGTTTACCTGCATGTAAACTTGCCTGTCAAATGATGACATTGTTATAAACAGCCTCCTGGTGCTTAGGAGCCCATAGCCTGTTTACTTTGCTGTAGATAAGATGAAGAGGGTCGTAAGTGCTAGTGTAACTACCTGATTACTCCAGGTTAGAGACCAGTTTGGTCAGCTCTTGTAGCAAAGCGTCGTGCAGAACTGGCACTCTGGGCACCATTGGTTTGAAGCTCGTTAATAAGTTGCTATATCATGCATCGACCGGGGAGCCGGTCGGCCGAGCGGACAGCACGCTGGACTTGTGATCCTGTGGTCCCGGGTTCAATCCCGGGCGCCGGAGAGAAACAATGGGCAGAGTTTCTTTCACCCTATGCCCCTGTTACCTAGCAGTAAAATAGGTACCTGGGTGTTAGTCAGCTGTCATGGGCTGCTTCCTGGGGGTGGAGGCCTGGTCGAGGACCGGGTCGCGGGGACACTAAAAAGCCCCGAAATCATCTCAAGATAACCTCAAGATCATACCGTTGAGCAACAAGGGTGTGAGAACTCCTCTTGTGAAGTCCTCAGTGCTTACGCTCTGGGCTTTTAATAGCATTAAACACTGTATTATTACAACGAGCTTGAACTAGGCTCGTTATTGTCATTGTGTAAACAACACGTAGACGGCCTAACTCCAGCCTCCCAAATTTCTCAATAAGGCAGCTCTGTTGCCTCACAGACATGGCACCAGGCTATGTTGCCTCACAGACATGGCACCAGACTGTTGCCTCACAGACATGGCACTAGACTGTTGCCTCACAGACATGGCACCAGACTATGTTGCCTCACAGACATGGCACCAGACTATGTTGCCTCACAGACATGGCACCAGACTGTTGCCTCACAGACATGAGACCAGACTATATATATATATATATATATAACTGAAAACTCACACCCCAGAAGTGACTCGAACCCATACTCCCACAACTGGTATGTACAGGGACGCCTTAATCCGCTTGACCATCACGACCGGACATAAGGAAGTGATAGCCGAGGCTATATGAACCACTTCCCCGCCGGCACTCGGATGGTAATCTTGGGCATAGCATTTTATCAAATCACCTCATTCTTTGGGGCACACGTGAGGAACACAAATGCAAACAAGCCTGAATGGTCCCCAGGACTATATACAACTGAAAACTCACACCCCAGAAGTGACTCGAACCCATACTCCCACAACTGGTATGTACAGGGACGCCTTAATCCGCTTGACCATCACGACCGGACATAAGGAAGTGATAGCCGAGGCTATATGAACCACTTCCCCGCCGGCACTCGGATGGTAATCTTGGGCATAGCATTTTATCAAATCACCTCATTCTTTGGGGCACACGTGAGGAACACAAATGCAAACAAGCCTGAATGGTCCCCAGGACTATATACAACTGAAAACTCACACCCCAGAAGTGACTCGAACCCATACTCCCACAACTGGTATGTACAGGGACGCCTTAATCCGCTTGACCATCACGACCGGACATAAGGAAGTGATAGCCGAGGCTATATGAACCACTTCCCCGCCGGCACTCGGATGGTAATCTTGGGCATAGCATTTTATCAAATCACCTCATTCTTTGGGGCACACGTGAGGAACACAAATGCAAACAAGCCTGAATGGTCCCCAGGACTATATACAACTGAAAACTCACACCCCAGAAGTGACTCGAACCCATACTCCCACAACTGGTATGTACAGGGACGCCTTAATCCGCTTGACCATCACGACCGGACATAAGGAAGTGATAGCCGAGGCTATATGAACCACTTCCCCGCCGGCACTCGGATGGTAATCTTGGGCATAGCATTTTATCAAATCACCTCATTCTTTGGGGCACACGTGAGGAACACAAATGCAAACAAGCCTGAATGGTCCCCAGGACTATATACAACTGAAAACTCACACCCCAGAAGTGACTCGAACCCATACTCCCACAACTGGTATGTACAGGGACGCCTTAATCCGCTTGACCATCACGACCGGACATAAGGAAGTGATAGCCGAGGCTATATGAACCACTTCCCCGCCGGCACTCGGATGGTAATCTTGGGCATAGCATTTTATCAAATCACCTCATTCTTTGGGGCACACGTGAGGAACACAAATGCAAACAAGCCTGAATGGTCCCCAGGACTATATACAACTGAAAACTCACACCCCAGAAGTGACTCGAACCCATACTCCCACAACTGGTATGTACAGGGACGCCTTAATCCGCTTGACCATCACGACCGGACATAAGGAAGTGATAGCCGAGGCTATATGAACCACTTCCCCGCCGGCACTCGGATGGTAATCTTGGGCATAGCATTTTATCAAATCACCTCATTCTTTGGGGCACACGTGAGGAACACAAATGCAAACAAGCCTGAATGGTCCCCAGGACTATATACAACTGAAAACTCACACCCCAGAAGTGACTCGAACCCATACTCCCACAACTGGTATGTACAGGGACGCCTTAATCCGCTTGACCATCACGACCGGACATAAGGAAGTGATAGCCGAGGCTATATGAACCACTTCCCCGCCGGCACTCGGATGGTAATCTTGGGCATAGCATTTTATCAAATCACCTCATTCTTTGGGGCACACGTGAGGAACACAAATGCAAACAAGCCTGAATGGTCCCCAGGACTATATACAACTGAAAACTCACACCCCAGAAGTGACTCGAACCCATACTCCCACAACTGGTATGTACAGGGACGCCTTAATCCGCTTGACCATCACGACCGGACATAAGGAAGTGATAGCCGAGGCTATATGAACCACTTCCCCGCCGGCACTCGGATGGTAATCTTGGGCATAGCATTTTATCAAATCACCTCATTCTTTGGGGCACACGTGAGGAACACAAATGCAAACA